>NC_048576.1:7234048-7411548 GCF_013265735.2 Oncorhynchus mykiss | reverse complement strand
TTCCAACACCATCTACTATATATGCCTTCAGAAATTATTCCATTAAAAATAATAATAAAAATAATAATTCTACATTTTGTTGTATAACAGCCTGATTTGTAAATGATTTAAAGATATTTATTTTCTCACCCATTTACAGATAATACTATATAATAATAATAACAACAATAATAATAATAATATAATAATAATAATAACAATAATAATATAATAACAACAATAATAATAATATAATAACAACAGTAATAATAATAATATAATAATAATAATAACAATAATAATAATATAATAATAACAACACTAATAATAATAATATTATAATAATAACAATAATTATAATATAATAATAACAATAATAATAATATAAATAATAATAACAACAATAATAATAATATTATAATAATAACAATAATTATAATATAATAATAACAATAATAATAATATAAATAATAATAACAATAATAATATAATAATAATAACAACAATAATAATATAACACTCGATCGTGACGAAGATGAAAACATGTTTTTAGAAATGTTGTTTTCCACATTTAACAGAAAATGAAATAGAGAAATATTTCATTTACAATAAGTATTCAGACCCCTGAGTCAATACTTGACCTTTGACAGAGCTGTGAGTCTTTCTGAGTAAGTCTCTAAGAGTGATTACAGCTGTGAGTCTTTCTGGGTAAGTCTCTAAGAGTTATTACAGCTGTGAGTCTTTCTGGGTAAGTCCCTAAGAGTTATTACAGCTGTGAGTCTTTCTGGGTAAGTTTCTAAGAGTGATTACAGCTGTGAGTCTTTCTGGGTAAGTCTCAATCCCACACCTGGATTGGGCAACATTTGCCCGTTATTATTTTCAAAAACTCTTCAAGCTCTGTCAAATTGGTTGTTGATCATTGCTAGAAAACCATTTTCAGGTGTTTGCCATAGATTTTCAAGTAGATTTAAGTCAGAGTTGTAACATTCAGGAACATTAACTGTCTTCTTGGTGAGCAACCCCAGTGTAGATTTGTCTTTGTGTTTTAGGTTATTGTCCTGCTGAAAGGTGAATTCATCTCCCAGTGTCTGGTGGAAAACAGACTGAACCAGATTTTCCTCTGGGATTTTTCCTGTCCATTCCTTTTATTTTTTTTCCTGAAAAACTCCCTAGTCCTTAACGATGACAAGCATACCCATAACATGATGCAGCCACCACTATGCTAGAAAATATGAAGAGTGTTACTCACTGATGTGTTGTATTGGATTTTCCCCAAACATAACACTTTGTATTCAGGGCAAAAAGTGAATTGTTTTGCCTCATCATTTGCAGTTTTACTTTAGTGCCTTGTTGCAAACAGGATGCATGTTTTGGAAAGTGTGTATTCTGTACAGGCTTCCTTCTATTCACTCAGTCAATTAGGTTAGTATTGTGGAGTAACTACGATGTTGTTGATCCATCCTCAGTTTTCTCCTTTCACAGCCATTAAACTCTGTAACTGTTTTAAAGTCACCATTGGCCTCATGGTGAAATCCCTGAGCGGTTTCCTTCCTCTCCGGCAACTGAGTTAGGAAGGACGCCTGTATCTTTGTAGTGACTGAGTGTATTGATACACCATACAAAGTTTAATTAATAACTTCACCATGCTCAAAGGCATATTCAATGCTTGTTTTATTACCCATCTACCAATAGGTGCCCTTCTTTGTGAGGCATTGGAAAACCTCCCTGGTCTTTGTGGTTGAATCTGTGTTTGAAATTCACTGCTCGACTGAGGGACCTTACAGATAATTGTATGTGTTGGGGGGTACAGAGACGAGGTAGTCATTCAGAAATCACGTTAAACACTGTTATTGCACACAGAGTGAGTCCAATGGAACTTATTATGTGACTTGTTCAGCACATGTTTACTCCTGAACTCATTAAGGTTCGCCATAACAAAGGGGTCGATTGACTCAAGACATTTCAACTGTTCATTTTTTAATAGATTTGTACAAAATAAAATAAATAAAATAAAAATCATTCCACTTTGATAGACCAGTGACAAATATTCTCAATTTAATACATTTTAAATTCAGGCTGTAACAACAACTAAACAGGGGCAATCATTTGTGAATGAACTGTATCTACAGTGCAGTCAGTTGCACAAGTAAATGAATAGGCATCACAAATCCTATAAACGGAGATTCAGACTGCGCCCGGCTTCATCCATTGTAGTGGCGTTTTTCAAAATGGCTAAGCGTGGGGGGGGGTAAGCGTTGGTTTAGCTGGTGCTGATCAGTCCCCTATATCGGTCCCACAGCAACGCGGACGACGAGGACTTGTCTCCGGAGCAGAAGATCGAACGTGAGAAGGAACGCAGGATGGCCAACAACGCCCGGGAACGGCTGCGTGTCCGAGACATCAACGAGGCTTTCAAGGAGCTGGGGCGCATGGTGCAGCTGCACCTGAAGAGTGACAAGCCACAGACCAAACTGCTCATACTGCATCAGGCCGTGGCCGTCATACTGAGTCTGGAGCAGCAAGTCAGAGGCAAGGGACCTGACACACATATATATATATATACCTATAGGGAACTGACACACACATATATATATATAGATATATACCTATAGGGACCTGACAACACACACATATATATATATATATACCTATAGGGACCTGACAACACACACATATATATATACCTATAGGGAACTGACACACACACATATATATATATATATATATATATACCTATAGGGACCTGACAACACACATATATATATATACCTATAGGGACCTGACACACACATATATATATATATATATATATATATATATATATATATACCTATAAGGACCTGACACACACAAGTCAGACAGACACACACAAGTCAGACAGACACACACACGTCAGACAGACACACACACGTCAGACAGACACACACACATAGACACACACAAGTCAGACAGACACACACACATAAACAGACACACACACGTCAGACAGACACACACACGTCAGACAGACACATATAGACACACACACATAAATAGACACACACACATAGACACACACACACACGTCAGACAGGCACACACAAGTCAGACAGACACACACACATAGACACACACACACACACATAGACACACACAAGTCAGACAGACACACACACATAGACACACACAAGTCAGACAGACACACACACACACATAGACACACACAAGTCAGACAGACACACACACATAGACACACACAAGTCAGACAGACACACACACGTCAGACAGACACACGTCAGACAGACACAGATTTCCCTCGCTGCTCCTGGCTCAGTATGTGGCTCAGTATGTGTGGGTGTGTGTGTGTGTGTGTAGTATTAGTAGTAGTGGCATTAGTAGTAGTAGTAGTAGCAGTAGTATAGTAGTATAGTAGTAGCAGCAGCAGCAGTAGTAGTAGTAGTATAGAAGTAGTATAGTAGTAGTAGTAGTATTAGTAGTAGTGGCAGTAGTAGTATAGTGGTAGTATAGTAGTAGCAGCAGTAGTAGTATAGTAGTAGTAGCATTAGTAGTATAGTGGTAGTATAGTAATAGTATAGTGGTAGTATAGTAGTAGTAGCAGTAGTAGTATAGTGGTAGTATAGTAGTAGTAGCAGTAGTAGTGGTAGTAGTACTTTATAAATCATTTTCTAGTACTAGTACTGTTACTACTTCTACTACACACACATACACATACACACACCTACTGAGCCTGGAGCAGCAAATCAGAGGTCAGAGACAATACAGACACACACACATGCACACACACCAACACACACACGCCAGGGTGCATTATACTTTAGGCCTGGCTGTGGTTGAATCTTAACTTCCCCTTCAAGTCGAATTTTCACTTAGCTTCCTATTGATGTTGACGCATTAATTAGTGTAAATCTGATTTAAGTGGGAAGTTAAGATTGTCTCCATAATTTAACAGGACACAGAGAGCACTCTCTTCTCAGATCCACATGGGGGTGCTGCTTTAGTTCTTAAACACTTAACTTGTGTCTATGTTTTCTTTCGCGTGTGTGTGTGTGTGTGTGTGTGTGTGTGTGTGTGGGGGTGGGTCCGTGTCTCTAGAGAGGAACCTGAACCCTAAGGCAGCGTGTCTGAAGAGACGTGAGGAGGAGAAAGGCTCGTCGGACGGCGGAGCGACCCTCTCCCTGGCCGGGCCGCACCACGGCATGGGGGACGCCTCCAACCCAATGGGACAAATGTAAAACCCCCCTAAATGGTCAGAAGACATTCACTTTAAACTAATCTGCTGTGAAAACACACGTACCATAACTTACCATTAACCCCCCCCCCCCCCCCCTAAAAAAAACTACGAAAATTAAATTGGTGTTTATAATTTTTAACATTCTGGCTCCATTTGCTAAGGAATCAATACAAAACAGACAAGTAATATGCAATAAAACCCACTTTTAACAGAGAACAACTATTTGTTCTAATTGTCAGTCTTTCCACAGTGACTTTGCCTCCACACGCTCTGCATTGTGTACATGGATAGCATTGTTGTTTTGTCCGCGTCCCATATAAATGATACACTTTAATAGCAGATTTACAGTACAAACGGGGACTATTTAGGACTATTTCTCCATTTGTACACTTGAGTCCAAATGGATTGAAATTAAACAAGCTGAGAGTTGCATTGTTTTCTGGGGTTTGGCATTGCTGGTAGTTAACAATGCTGACTCTACAAACTCTCAAATCTACTGATACAAAATGCTGGGTACCTTTGAACAGCAGATTGGCAGTAAGTGTGCTTTTAGTGTGTGTGCTTATTGTGTGCTCCGCTGTGTGTGTGTAGTTAACTTGCTTTAGTTTTCATCAAGTGAAATTCAGTGAAAACCATCGTGTGGTTTTTGATTGTGTGTGATGTATTGATGTGTTGATTGTTTCACCGTCTGTAGTTGAATGTTGTGCAGAAACGATGAGACTGAATCGAGGTTTGACAGTAGCATAACATACAGTGACAGGCAAAAATGGTGGTGCAGAATAATAGTGAAGACATCAAAACTATGAAATAACAGATATGGAATCATGTAGTAACCAAAAAAGTGTTAAACAAACCAAAATATATATTTTAAATTGTAAATTCTTCAGGCTCCCGAGTGGCGCCGCGGTCACAGTGCTAGAGGCACTGTGAATTGTTCCACAATTCCGGGCTGTATCACAACCGGCTGTGATCGGGAGTCCCATAGGGCGGTGCACAATTGGCCCAGCGTCGTTAGGGTTTGGCCAGGGTGTAGGCCGTCATTGTAAATAAGAATTTGTTCTTAACTGACTTGCCTAGTTAAATAAAAAGATGACAGCTTGGCATTCTCTCAACCAGTTTCACCTGGAATGCTTTTCCAACAGTCTTTAAAGGAGTTCCCACATATGCTGAGCACTTGTTGGCTGCTTTTCCTTTACTCTGTGGTCAAACTCATCGCAAACCATCTCAATCGGGTTGAGGTCGGGTGATTGTGGAGGCCAGGTCATCTGATGCAGCGCTCCATCACTCTCCTTCTTGGTCAAATAGTCCTTACACAGCCTGTAGGTGTGTTTTGGGTCATTGTACTGTTGAAAAACAAATGATAGTCCCACTAAGCTCAAATCAGATGGGAATGGTGTATCACTGCAGAAGGCCTGATTCACACATTCTCCTCTGAACAGTTGATGTTGAGATGTGTCTATTACTTTAACTCTGTGAGGTGCAATCTGAGGTACAGTTAACTGCCCAATTCTGAGGCTGGTAACTCTAATGAACGTATCCTCTGCAACAGAGGTAACTCTGGGTCTTCCTTTCCTGTGGCGGTCCTCATGAGAGCCAGTTTCATCATAGCGCTTGATGTTTTTTGTGTCTGCACTTGAAGAAACTTTCAAAGTTCTTGAAATGTTCCGCATTGACTGACCTTCATGTCTTAAAGTAATGATGGACTGTCATTTCTCTTTGCTTATTTGAGCCGTTCTTGCCATAATATGGACTTGGTCTTTTACCAAATAGGACTATATTCTGTATACCCACCCCATACCTTGTTACAACACAACTGATTGGCTCAAACGCATTAAGAAGGAAAGAAATTCCACAGATTTGAACAAGGCTGGTTGAGAGAATGCCAACGTTGGCTACGTTGAAGAATCTCAAATCTAAAATATGTATTCACTTGTTTAACACTTTTTTTGGTTACTACATGATTCCGTATGTGTTATTTCATAGTGTTGATGTCATCAGTAGTATTCTACAATGTAGAAAACAGTAAAACTAAAGAAAAACCCTTGAAAGAGTAGGTGGCTTGTAGTGAATGTATGTTCTCCATAAGATTTGGGAGTGTAAAGAGAAATCCAGTACACAGGTACAGAAGCTAATCAGACAGTGGTACACAGGTAGAGAAGCTAATCAGACAGTGGTACACAGGTACAGAAGCTAATCAGACAGTGGTACACAGGTACAGAAGCTAATCAGACAGTGGTACACAGGTACAGAGGAACACAGGTAAAGAAGCTAATCAGACAGTGGTACACAGGTACAAAGGTACAGAAGCTAATCAGACAGTGGTACACAGGTACAGAAGCTAATCAGACAGTGGTACACAGGTACAGAGGAACACAGGTAAAGAAGCTAATCAGACAGTGGTACACAGGTACAAAGGTACAGAAGCTAATCAGACAGTGGTACACAGGTACAGAGGTACACAGGTAGAGAAGCTAATCAGACAGTGGTACACAGGTACAGAGGTACACAGGTAGAGAAGCTAATCAGACAGTGGTAGTCAGGTAGAGAAGCTAATCAGACAGTGGTAGTCAGGTAGAGAAGCTAATCAGACAGTGGTAGTCAGGTAGAGAAGCTAATCAGACAGTGGTAGTCAGGTAGAGAAGCTAATCAGACAGTGGTACACAGGTACACAGGTACACAGGTAGAGAAGCTAATCAGACAGTGGTACACAGGTACACAGGTACACAGGTACAGAAGCTAATCAGACAGTGGTACACAGGTACACAGGTACACAGGTAGAGAAGCTAATCAGACAGTGGTACACAGGTACAGAAGCTAATCAGACAGTGGTACACAGGTACACAGGTACACAGGTAGAGAAGCTAATCAGACAGTGGTAATCAGGTACAGAAGCTAATCAGACAGTGGTACACAGGTACACAGGTACACAGGTAGAGAAGCTAATCAGACAGTGGTAGTCAGGTAGAGAAGCTAATCAGACAGTGGTAATCAGGTAGAGAAGCTAATCAGACAGTGGTAGTCAGGTACAGAAGCTAATCAGACAGTGGTACACAGGTACACAGGTACACAGGTAGAGAAGCTAATCAGACAGTGGTAGTCAGGTAGAGAAGCTAATCAGACAGTGGTAATCAGGTACAGAAGCTAATCAGACAGTGGTAGTCAGGTAGAGAAGCTAATCAGACAGTGGTAGTCAGGTAGAGAAGCTAATCAGACAGTGGTAGTCAGGTAGAGAAGCTAATCAGACAGTGGTAGTCAGGTAGAGAAGCTAATCAGACAGTGGTAATCAGGTAGAGAAGCTAATCAGACAGTGGTAATCAGGTAGAGAAGCTAATCAGACAGTGGTAGTCAGGTAGAGAAGCTAATCAGACAGTGGTAGTCAGGTAGAGAAGCTAATCAGACAGTGGTAATCAGGTAGAGAAGCTAATCAGACAGTGGTAATCAGGTAGAGAAGCTAATCAGACAGTGGTAGTCAGGTAGAGAAGCTAATCAGACAGTGGTAATCAGGTAGAGAAGCTAATCAGACAGTGGTAGTCAGGTAGAGAAGCTAATCAGACAGTGGTAGTCAGGTAGAGAAGCTAATCAGACAGTGGTAATCAGGTAGAGAAGCTAATCAGACAGTGGTAATCAGGTAGAGAAGCTAATCAGACAGTGGTAGTCAGGTAGAGAAGTTAATCAGACAGTGGTAGTCAGGTAGAGAAGCTAATCAGACAGTGGTAATCAGGTAGAGAAGCTAATCCTTTTTGTTTCTTCTCATTTGTTTATGTGTGTGCGTGTGCGTGCGTATGTGCGCGCGCGTGTGTGTGTCGTGTCGTGTCTGTTGGTTTGTCCAGGTAACAGCTGTCTCTAACCCCTTCTGTCCTCCTATAGGTCCAAGCTCCCGGAGTTCATCAAGATGATGAGTGACCACTTCCTTTGACAACATTCTCTTATTTCCTGAACCAATCAATCAACCGATCACGTCAATCAACGATCGATCGATCTGACCAACGTCTTGCCCTGACAACCTGTCTTTTGTCTCCTGTAGAAATAAATGAACCCAAATGTATATTGGCTATGGAACAACATAACAGATACTACAGTACTACAGAAACTACAATACTACAGATACTACAGTTCTACAGATACTACAGTACTACAGATATTACAATACTACAGAAACTACAATATTACAGATACTACAGTTCTACAGATACTACAGTACTACAGAAACTACAATACTATATATACTACAGTTCTACAGATACTACCGTTCTACAGATACCACAGTACTACAGATACTACAGTACTACAGAAACTACAATACTACAGATACTACAGTTCTACAGATACTACAGTACTACAGATATTACAATACTACAGAAACTACAATATTACAGATACTACAGTTCTACAGATACTACAGTACTACAGAAACTACAATACTAAATATACTACAGTTCTACAGATACTACAGTACTACAGATATTACAATACTACAGAAACTACAATACTACAGATACTACAGTTCTACAGATACTACAGTACTACAGATGCTACAATACAACAGACACCACAGTACTACAGTACTACAGATACTACAGATACCACAGTACTACAATACTACAGATACTACAGTACTATAGTACTATAGTACTATAGATTAGTGCTATAGATACTACAGTACTATAGATACTACAGATACTATAGATACTACAGTACTATAGTTAATACAGATACTACAGTACTACATATATTACAGTACTACAGTGCTACAATACTACAGATAATACATATACTACAGTACTAAAGATACTACAGTACTACATATACTACAGTACTACAGATACTACAGTACTACAGTACTACAATACTACAGATAATACATATACTACAGTACTACAGATTCTACAGTACTACAGATACTACAGTACTACAGATTATACAGTACTACAGATTCTACAGTACTACAGATTCTACAATACTACAGTAATACAGATACTACAGTACTACAGTACAACAATACTACAGTAGTACAGTACTACAGATAATACATATACTACAGTACTACAGATTATACAGTACTACAGTACTACAGATACAACAGTACAATACATTTGTTCTTATTTCTTTCTGTTATTATATATCTTAAAGATTTTTTTTTTAAATGAAAAAAAATATATATATAATAATTGATGCAACTACTCGATGTTGGGGGACTATTTCAAACATATCATTATGTTTTTTAACAATGTTTAACAATGTTGCAGACGGAGCTGTTAATGAACACAGCCCTCTCCACTGAATGGCAATCTTCTCCACACTGTGGAAACTCTTGCAGTAGTGCCTGAAATCCTCCTCGACATTTCAAGTTAGCTAGATATATATGAAAACTCAATCAAGTCAGTCTAGACGGGAGAGGGTATTAATAGAATATGAAAAGTAGACATTATGTAGAATTTCAAGATATTGTAAAAACATGCAATAATGACGACAACAAAAGTGTACTTCTAATCTAAAACAGAACAAATTAATTTTGAGATAACACTTTGTTTTGGGGCTCTAAGTTGGCTAGAATTGGCTGTATGCTAGAATGGATAGAGGCAAAAAATTGCTGCCCCTTATACTTATAGCCACTCGAAACTAGCAACGTCCAGATTCAGATTTGAAATGTGTTTTCATTGGCCATTCTTTTGCGTGGGCGGAGCAGATGAGCAAATGGACCCTTGTGATTGGAGGGCAGGCCGTTGGTAGTGTTACTGTTCGTTAGCCCATGTTACTAGGCAGATGAAGGAAGGACGGAGAGAAAAGAAAGGGTGGAGAGATTGTCTCCTTGCTGTGTCTGTCACACAAGACAGATCCAGAACAAAGTCTCTCGCCCCGTGATGACGTCACTTCCTGGTTGGTGATGTCACGTCCTGGTTGGCGATGACGCTGCGTCGGAAAGGCACAGCCAGAGGGGGAATGTACATCCCAGAGGCCGAGCAGTCCGTCATCTTGTATGATTTGTCTGATTTATAAACCCCGGTCTAGCACTTCACACCCCCCTCTGTCACCCTCCCCAGTTCTCCCTTCCTGCCCCCTTACCCCCCAACCAAGCCCCAACCCCCAGACCCTGCAAGGCTCCAGAGATGCAATTTTAACATTCACTTCTACCAATGTGCCTTTCAGAGTTCATATCATTCAAATGCGATGAGGAGGAGACGGACGTTATCTGAACTTTTTAGGATTCCAGCTTAGGGAACTGTTAGTTATTAGGTCTATGCAGTCAGGTTTTTTTCCGACCTGGGAATTAAAAAAAAAAAAAAAAAACAGTCAAAAGAGGAAAAAAAAGTATTTTTGGGATAAACTGTATTTAATTGTACTGTATGCTTATATGTAATTAGATGACGTGTCCCTGAACAGACCTTGTTTTAGTCAGTTGAGCCTCCTGGCGGCCCCAGCACCCCGAGTTTCAGACCCCTTCCTGTATTATTCCAAGTTTCAGCCTGTTTCCATAGTGACCTACACGTCTGTTATTGAGCGTTGTATTATAGCTATCAGCTTTTTATCAATATCGGCTTGTCCGTGAGCCCCTGTAGTCTTCAGTACCAGTGTGTGGTTGTATGTGTAAAACAGAACTATTTCCTATTTTTTTTAAAAATCTGTCTCTTATTCTTTGTCTGTTCTGGTTTCTCCGTTGATGAAAAAAAGTACTAAACCACGACTTGCTGCCCTGTGGAGATTCGTCAGCAGCTGTTTTTAAATGTGGTTTACATTATCCAATCAACGCAAAGGCACTGAAACTGGAAAATAATCTATTTAAAAATCAATATATATAAATGTAAAATATATACAATATATAAAATAAGGAAGGTGCCAGTTTTCAAAGGAGAGGTTGTTTTGGTGGTGATTAATTATTTTCTCAGAGATGGGTAAGAAGGTTTGAAGAGGCATCTCAGTGTTACTTTAAAGAGACAAGACACGTTCTTCTTCTCTGCCGTGCCGTGCCGTGACATCACAATGACTGACTATGGTGTCCCTGACTGGACAAAAAGGGACCGGTTTTCTCTGGCGGGGCCGTGACATCACAATGACTGACTATGGTGTCCCTGACTGGACAAAAAGGGACCGGTTTTCTCTGGCGGGGCCGTGACATCACAATGACTGACTATGGTGTCCCTGACTGGACAAAAGGGACCGGTTTTCTCTGGCGGGCCGTGACATCACAATGACTGACTATGGTGTCCCTGACTGGACAAAAGGGACCGGTTTTCTCTGGCGGGCCGTGACATCACAATGACTGACTATGGCCGTCCCTGACGGGACAAAAAGGGACCGGTTTTCTCTGGCGGGCCGTGACATCACAATGACTGACTATGGTGTCCCTGACTGGACAAAAGGGACCGGAGTTACAACATGCTCCACTCACTGCTATTCAGCTGTCAAAGGAAACGCAGACATTTGTCAATTGTATGCAACAAATGCAAACTGACGATTATTTTGAAATTGTGTATGTAAAAGTTATATTTTTACATGTAGGCTGTTGTTATTTTGTGTTTAGATAAGACGTTGTGTTAGTTTTTTGTTAAAAGATGAAAAAGTTAAATTCGGTGTTGAAAACATGTCACATTGAAAATGTAGTGAGGTCAAAAGTTTCAATATCATATTTTTTTTGTTTTCTTCAGCATTTTGTTTGTTTATATCAAGAAGGTATATAATATTATTTTCATGCTCCATGCTCATTGCCATTTTTTCATTGTATTTTTGAAGAAATAATGTGTATATAAAGTCATAATACACAGGGTTCATGACCTTTTGGTTGGGGGTGCTGGTGGTGAATAGCTGAAAGTGGGAGAGAATTGAGTTGATTTGATCAGTTGTATTCTGCTTGTAATTGTCTGGTTATTCTAGCCAGGTGCCAATATTAATTAAATATCAATGGCACGTAAACTGTATGTGTGTCATGGCTTCTCAACTCACTGTTCTTGATATATATATATATATATCTCAGTGTTGCACCACGATGACTCGTTGACAGACAGCACAACTCTCGTCCGCAGGGAAATACTGAATATTCTGGCTGTATTCAAGTGGTGCCAAACAAGTACGGGTCAGAGTTACAGTTGGCAAGAAATCTTCATTTGTCAGGTTAATTAAAATGTTTGATTGTCTTAAAATGTGCCCCTGGCATCTGAAAATTAACGTTAATGTATTATTAGTAAAGATTGAAAAATGTTGCAATCTTTTTAGCTATTTTCCACCCCAAAAAAAGATGATTCAGTCTAGATTCAGTCTATTATTTGACAGTTTTCCAGCTAATTCCTGATCATTCTTGATCATTCCTGATCATTTCTGATCATTCCAGCTAATTCCTGATCATTCTTGATCATTCCTGATAATTTCTGATCATTCTAATTCATGCTGTTTGAATCGGACCTAGGCTAAACTATTTTTTATTCTAAGTGCTAATATTTCGATTTTGCAAGATGTAATTTTGAGTAAAAAATTCTCAAGGATTGCAATATCTCAGTTGTTGTGTTTATAGCAACAGGCAAACAAGTATTTCCTTTTCCTGACTCTACGTGTTATCTCACCTCTCTTGTGATGCTATCGGTTATAGCAGTGATGCTATCGGTTATAGCAGTGATGCTATCGGTTATAGCAGTGATGCTATCGGTTATAGCAGTAATGCTATCGGTTATAGCAGTAATGCTATCGGTTACAGCAGTGATGCTATCGGTTACAGCAGTGATGCTATCGGTTATAGCAGTGATGCTATCGGTTATAGCAGTAATGCTATCGGTTATAGCAGTGATGCTATCGGTTACAGCAGTAATGCTATCGGGTATAGCAGTAATGCTATCGGTTACAGCAGTGATGCTATCGGTTATAGCAGTGATGCTATCGGTTACAGCAGTAATGCTATCGGGTATAGCAGTAATGCTATCGGTTACAGCAGTGATGCTATCGGTTACAGCAGTGATGCTATCGGTTACAGCAGTGATGCTATCGGTTACAGCAGTGATGCTATCGGTTACAGCAGTGATGCTATCGGTTACAGCAGTAATGCTATCGGGTATAGCAGTAATGCTATCGGTTACAGCAGTGATGCTATCGGTTACAGCAGTGATGCTATCGGTTACAGCAGTAATGCTATCGGTTACAGCAGTAATGCTATCGGTTATAGCAGTGATGCTATCGGTTACAGCAGTAATGCTATCGGTTACAGCAGTAATGCTATCGGGTATAGCAGTGATGCTATCGGTTACAGCAGTGATGCTATCGGTTACAGCAGTGATGCTATCGGTTACAGCAGTAATGCTATCGGTTACAGCAGTAATGCTATCGGTTACAGCAGTGATGCTATCGGTTACAGCAGTGATGCTATCGGTTATAGCAGTGATGCTATCGGTTACAGCAGTGATGCTATCGGTTACAGCAGTGATGCTATCGGTTACAGCAGTGCTTTATCTTCCACGGTGGTGTGTAAGGGTAGAAAACACACACGGCGTTGAATGCATAGGGGAATGTTCTAGAATCTTGTTCGTTATGGGAAAAATGTTGCCCTTGAAAGCAAATTATTGAGCTACATTGTTCACCAATGGCCCTTTACCACAAAGTAAAAGGCCAATGCTCTTGGCAAAAAGTAAAAGGCCAATGCTCTTGGCAAAAAGTAAAAGGCCAATGCTCTTGGCAAAAATTATTTTTATATTTTCTGATGATCATTGTAACTCAATAAAGAGAGTTACTTTTAGTCATTTAACCGTCTGTATTAGCCCTGTCCTCTACGGTGTTATGATGTAATGGTCCCTGTTTGAGTTGTACACATCTGAAGCGGACGCTGGTTAACGACAGACTGAGAAAAAAAAAAAGGCTACGACAAACTGGATTTGATTTTGTACTTCAGATAATGGGCACCGACGAACACAAGCAACGCAAACAACACTGATATTTGGTCATTTATCAAGATATTTTCCGTTGTGCAACAACAAAAAAAAATGAAAAATAAACTGCATTTTATACAAATGGTTACCATGGGTGATGGTTACCGTGGGTGATGGTTACCATGGGTGGTTTTGTGACACTAATTTTGCAGGAAGACTTCCTAATGTTTTTTTGTAGAATGTAAAAAAAATAATGAAAAATAATAAAGTTAACAATAAAAGGGGCCTCTTTGCTTGATAACAATGGCTGCTATTAAAAAAAAAAACAAGGGTCAATTATTTAACATCTATTGCCAAGTAATATCGATTTAATTTCTGATACGATTCAAAAACCACAAAGTCAAACAGATTTAAGTCTTGATCAAAAGTTTAACCTGACTAGATTATCATTATACTCCTTTTTAAAGCAACGTTAATAAAAGGTATTGTACACTTGAAGTTTGAAAGGTTGGCTGAGTTTCCATTCGTCTTCAGTCTAGCTTCTAGCCACCATCTACAGTGACACCTGTCAATCAAGCTATGTCTGCAATTTGTACACATCCAGTCTTCAATATGGTTTAATTACTCTCTTCTATTTTTGATCTCACATCGCATCACAGCAAAGTTAGACTACAGAGATACTAACATAGAAGTTAGACTACAGAGATTCTAACACAGAAGTTAGACTACAGAGATACTAACATAGAAGTTAGACTACAGAGATTCTAACACAGAAGTTAGACTACAGAGATACTAACATAGAAGTTAGACTACAGAGATTCTAACACAGAAGTTAGACTACAGAGATACTAACATAGAAGTTAGACTACAGAGATTCTAACACAGAAGTTAGACTACAGAGATACTAACACAGAAGTTAGTTAGACTACAGAGATACTAACATAGAAGTTAGACTACAGAGATACTAACATAGAAGTTAGACTACAGAGATACTAACATAGAAGTTAGACTACAGAGATACTAACATAGAAGTTAGACTACAGAGATTCTAACACAGAAGTTAGTTAGACTACAGAGATACTAACATAGAAGTTCGACTACAGAGATACTAACATAGAAGTTAGACTACATAGATACTAACATAAAAGTTAGACTACAGAGATACTAACATAGAAGTTAGACTACAGAGATTCTAACACAGAAGTTAGACTACAGAGATTCTAACACAGAAGTTAGACTACAGAGATTCTAACACAGAAGTTAGACTACAGAGATTCTAACACAGAAGTTAGTTAGACTACAGAGATTCTAACATAGAAGTTAGACTACAGAGATTATAATACAGAAGTTAGACTACAGAGATACTAACATAGAAGTTAGACTACAGAGATACTAACACAGAAGTTAGACTACAGAGATACTAACACAGACGTTAGACTACAGAGATACTAACACAGAAGTTAGACTACAGAGATACTAACACACTAGACTACAGAGATTCTAACACAGAAGTTAGTTAGACTACAGAGATTCTAACATAGAAGTTAGACTACAGAGATACTAACACAGAAGTTAGACTACAGAGATTCTAACACAGACGTTAGACTACAGAGATACTAACACAGAAGTTAGACTACAGAGATTCTAACATAGAAGTTAGACTACAGAGATTCTAACACAGAAGTTAGTTAGACTACAGAGATTCTAACATAGAAGTTAGACTACAGAGATACTAACACAGAAGTTAGACTACAGAGATTCTAACATAGAAGTTAGACTACAGAGATTCTAACACAGAAGTTAGTTAGACTACAGAGATTCTAACATAGAAGTTAGACTACAGAGATTCTAACACAGAAGTTAGTTAGACTACAGAGATTCTAACATAGAAGTTAGACTACAGAGATTCTAACACAGAAGTTAGACTACAGAGATACTAACATAGAAGTTAGACTACAGAGATTCTAACATAGAAGTTAGACTACAGAGATTCTAACATAGAAGTTAGACTACAGAGATACTAACATAGAAGTTAGACTACAGAGATACTAACATAGAAGTTAGACTACAGAGATTCTAACACAGAAGTTAGACTACAGAGATACTAACATAGAAGTTAGACTACAGAGATTCTAACATAGAAGTTAGACTACAGAGATTCTAACATAGAAGTTAGACTACAGAGATACTAACATAGAAGTTAGACTACAGAGATACTAACATAGAAGTTAGACTACAGAGATTCTAACACAGAAGTTAGACTACAGAGATACTAACATAGAAGTTAGACTACAGAGATTCTAACATAGAAGTTAGACTACAGAGATTCTAACACAGAAGTTAGACTACAGAGATACTAACATAGAAGTTCGACTACAGAGATACTAACATAGAAGTTAGACTACAGAGATTCTAACACAGAAGTTAGACTACAGAGATACTAACACAGAAGTTAGACTACAGAGATACTAACATAGAAGTTAGACTACAGAGATACTAACATAGAAGTTAGACTACAGAGATTCTAACACAGAAGTTAGACTAGAGAGATACTAACACAGAAGTTAGACTACAGAGATTCTAACATAGAAGTTAGACTACAGAGATACTAACATAGACGTTAGACTACAGAGATACTAACACAGAAGTTAGACTACAGAGATACTAACACACTAGACTACAGAGATTCTAACACAGAAGTTAGTTAGACTACAGAGATTCTAACATAGAAGTTAGACTACAGAGATACTAACACAGAAGTTAGACTACAGAGATTCTAACACAGACGTTAGACTACAGAGATACTAACACAGAAGTTAGACTACAGAGATTCTAACATAGAAGTTAGACTACAGAGATTCTAACACAGAAGTCAGTTAGACTACAGAGATTCTAACATAGAAGTTAGACTACAGAGATACTAACACAGAAGTTAGACTACAGAGATTCTAACATAGAAGTTAGACTACAGAGATTCTAACACAGAAGTTAGTTAGACTACAGAGATTCTAACATAGAAGTTAGACTACAGAGATTCTAACACAGAAGTTAGTTAGACTACAGAGATTCTAACATAGAAGTTAGACTACAGAGATTCTAACACAGAAGTTAGACTACAGAGATACTAACATAGAAGTTAGACTACAGAGATTCTAACATAGAAGTTAGACTACAGAGATTCTAACATAGAAGTTAGACTACAGAGATACTAACATAGAAGTTAGACTACAGAGATACTAACATAGAAGTTAGACTACAGAGATTCTAACACAGAAGTTAGACTACAGAGATACTAACATAGAAGTTAGACTACAGAGATTCTAACATAGAAGTTAGACTACAGAGATTCTAACACAGAAGTTAGACTACAGAGATACTAACATAGAAGTTCGACTACAGAGATACTAACATAGAAGTTAGACTACAGAGATTCTAACACAGAAGTTAGACTACAGAGATACTAACACAGAAGTTAGACTACAGAGATACTAACATAGAAGTTAGACTACAGAGATACTAACATAGAAGTTAGACTACAGAGATTCTAACACAGAAGTTAGACTAGAGAGATACTAACACAGAAGTTAGACTACAGAGATTCTAACATAGAAGTTAGACTACAGAGATACTAACATAGACGTTAGACTACAGAGATACTAACACAGAAGTTAGACTACAGAGATACTAACACACTAGACTACAGAGATTCTAACACAGAAGTTAGTTAGACTACAGAGATTCTAACATAGAAGTTAGACTACAGAGATACTAACACAGAAGTTAGACTACAGAGATTCTAACACAGACGTTAGACTACAGAGATACTAACACAGAAGTTAGACTACAGAGATTCTAACATAGAAGTTAGACTACAGAGATTCTAACACAGAAGTCAGTTAGACTACAGAGATTCTAACATAGAAGTTAGACTACAGAGATACTAACACAGAAGTTAGACTACAGAGATTCTAACATAGAAGTTAGACTACAGAGATTCTAACACAGAAGTTAGTTAGACTACAGAGATTCTAACATAGAAGTTAGACTACAGAGATTCTAACACAGAAGTTAGTTAGACTACAGAGATTCTAACATAGAAGTTAGACTACAGAGATTCTAACACAGAAGTTAGACTACAGAGATACTAACATAGAAGTTAGACTACAGAGATTCTAACATAGAAGTTAGACTACAGAGATTCTAACATAGAAGTTAGACTACAGAGATACTAACATAGAAGTTAGACTACAGAGATACTAACATAGAAGTTAGACTACAGAGATTCTAACACAGAAGTTAGACTACAGAGATACTAACATAGAAGTTAGACTACAGAGATTCTAACATAGAAGTTAGACTACAGAGATTCTAACACAGAAGTTAGACTACAGAGATACTAACATAGAAGTTCGACTACAGAGATACTAACATAGAAGTTAGACTACAGAGATTCTAACACAGAAGTTAGACTACAGAGATACTAACACAGAAGTTAGACTACAGAGATACTAACATAGAAGTTAGACTACAGAGATACTAACATAGAAGTTAGACTACAGAGATTCTAACACAGAAGTTAGACTAGAGAGATACTAACATAGAAGTTAGACTACAGAGATACTAACATAGAAGTTAGACTACAGAGATACTAACATAGAAGTTAGACTACAGAGATACTAACACAGAAGTTAGACTACAGAGATACTAACACAGAAGTTAGACTAGAGAGATTCTAACACAGGAGTTAGACTACAGAGATTCTAACACAGAAGTTAGACTACAGAGATTCTAACACAGAAGTTAGACTACAGAGATACTAACATAGAAGTTAGACTACAGAGATACTAACACAGAAGTTAGTTAGACTACAGAGATTCTAACACAGATGTTAGACTACAGAGATACTAACATAGAAGTTAGACTACAGAGATACTAACACAGAAGTTAGACTACAGAAATACTAACATAGAAGTTAGACTACAGAGATACTAACATAGACGTTAGACTACAGAGATACTAACACAGAAGTTAGACTACAGAGATACTAACACACTAGACTACAGAGATTCTAACACAGAAGTTAGTTAGACTACAGAGATTCTAACATAGAAGTTCGACTACAGAGATACTAACATAGAAGTTAGACTACAGAGATTCTAACACAGAAGTTAGACTACAGAGATACTAACACAGAAGTTAGACTACAGAGATACTAACATAGAAGTTAGACTACAGAGATACTAACATAGAAGTTAGACTACAGAGATTCTAACACAGAAGTTAGACTAGAGAGATACTAACACAGAAGTTAGACTACAGAGATTCTAACATAGAAGTTAGACTACAGAGATACTAACATAGACGTTAGACTACAGAGATACTAACACAGAAGTTAGACTACAGAGATACTAACACACTAGACTACAGAGATTCTAACACAGAAGTTAGTTAGACTACAGAGATTCTAACATAGAAGTTAGACTACAGAGATACTAACACAGAAGTTAGACTACAGAGATTCTAACACAGACGTTAGACTACAGAGATACTAACACAGAAGTTAGACTACAGAGATTCTAACATAGAAGTTAGACTACAGAGATTCTAACACAGAAGTCAGTTAGACTACAGAGATTCTAACATAGAAGTTAGACTACAGAGATACTAACACAGAAGTTAGACTACAGAGATTCTAACATAGAAGTTAGACTACAGAGATTCTAACACAGAAGTTAGTTAGACTACAGAGATTCTAACATAGAAGTTAGACTACAGAGATTCTAACACAGAAGTTAGTTAGACTACAGAGATTCTAACATAGAAGTTAGACTACAGAGATTCTAACACAGAAGTTAGACTACAGAGATACTAACATAGAAGTTAGACTACAGAGATTCTAACATAGAAGATAGACTACAGAGATTCTAACATAGAAGTTAGACTACAGAGATACTAACATAGAAGTTAGACTACAGAGATACTAACATAGAAGTTAGACTACAGAGATTCTAACACAGAAGTTAGACTACAGAGATACTAACATAGAAGTTAGACTACAGAGATTCTAACATAGAAGTTAGACTACAGAGATTCTAACACAGAAGTTAGACTACAGAGATACTAACATAGAAGTTCGACTACAGAGATACTAACATAGAAGTTAGACTACAGAGATTCTAACACAGAAGTTAGACTACAGAGATACTAACACAGAAGTTAGACTACAGAGATACTAACATAGAAGTTAGACTACAGAGATACTAACATAGAAGTTAGACTACAGAGATTCTAACACAGAAGTTAGACTAGAGAGATACTAACACAGAAGTTAGACTACAGAGATTCTAACATAGAAGTTAGACTACAGAGATACTAACATAGACGTTAGACTACAGAGATACTAACACAGAAGTTAGACTACAGAGATACTAACACACTAGACTACAGAGATTCTAACACAGAAGTTAGTTAGACTACAGAGATTCTAACATAGAAGTTAGACTACAGAGATACTAACACAGAAGTTAGACTACAGAGATTCTAACACAGACGTTAGACTACAGAGATACTAACACAGAAGTTAGACTACAGAGATTCTAACATAGAAGTTAGACTACAGAGATTCTAACACAGAAGTCAGTTAGACTACAGAGATTCTAACATAGAAGTTAGACTACAGAGATACTAACACAGAAGTTAGACTACAGAGATTCTAACATAGAAGTTAGACTACAGAGATTCTAACACAGAAGTTAGTTAGACTACAGAGATTCTAACATAGAAGTTAGACTACAGAGATTCTAACACAGAAGTTAGTTAGACTACAGAGATTCTAACATAGAAGTTAGACTACAGAGATTCTAACACAGAAGTTAGACTACAGAGATACTAACATAGAAGTTAGACTACAGAGATTCTAACATAGAAGTTAGACTACAGAGATTCTAACATAGAAGTTAGACTACAGAGATACTAACATAGAAGTTAGACTACAGAGATACTAACATAGAAGTTAGACTACAGAGATTCTAACACAGAAGTTAGACTACAGAGATACTAACATAGAAGTTAGACTACAGAGATTCTAACATAGAAGTTAGACTACAGAGATTCTAACACAGAAGTTAGACTACAGAGATACTAACATAGAAGTTTGACTACAGAGATACTAACATAGAAGTTAGACTACAGAGATTCTAACACAGAAGTTAGACTACAGAGATACTAACACAGAAGTTAGACTACAGAGATACTAACATAGAAGTTAGACTACAGAGATACTAACATAGAAGTTAGACTACAGAGATTCTAACACAGAAGTTAGACTAGAGAGATACTAACATAGAAGTTAGACTACAGAGATACTAACATAGAAGTTAGACTACAGAGATACTAACATAGAAGTTAGACTACAGAGATACTAACACAGAAGTTAGACTACAGAGATACTAACACAGAAGTTAGACTAGAGAGATTCTAACACAGGAGTTAGACTACAGAGATTCTAACACAGAAGTTAGACTACAGAGATTCTAACACAGAAGTTAGACTACAGAGATACTAACATAGAAGTTAGACTACAGAGATACTAACACAGAAGTTAGTTAGACTACAGAGATTCTAACACAGATGTTAGACTACAGAGATACTAACATAGAAGTTAGACTACAGAGATACTAACACAGAAGTTAGACTACAGAAATACTAACATAGAAGTTAGACTACAGAGATACTAACATAGACGTTAGACTACAGAGATACTAACATAGAAGTTAGACTACAGAGATACTAACATAGAAGTTAGACTACAGAGATACTAACACAGAAGTTAGTTAGACTACAGAGATTCTAACACAGATGTTAGACTACAGAGATACTAACATAGAAGTTAGACTACAGAGATACTAACACAGAAGTTAGACTACAGAAATACTAACACAGAAGTTAGACTACAGAGATACTAACACAGAAGTTAGACTACAGAGATTCTAACACAGACGTTAGACTACAGAGATACTAACACAGAAGTTAGACTACAGAGATACTAACACACTAGACTACAGAGATTCTAACACAGAAGTTAGTTAGACTACAGAGATTCTAACATAGAAGTTAGACTACAGAGATACTAACACAGAAGTTAGACTACAGAGATTCTAACACAGACGTTAGACTACAGAGATACTAACACAGAAGTTAGACTACAGAGATTCTAACATAGAAGTTAGACTACAGAGATTCTAACACAGAAGTTAGTTAGACTACAGAGATTCTAACATAGAAGTTAGACTACAGAGATACTAACACAGAAGTTAGACTACAGAGATTCTAACATAGAAGTTAGACTACAGAGATTCTAACACAGAAGTTAGTTAGACTACAGAGATTCTAACATAGAAGTTAGACTACAGAGATTCTAACACAGAAGTTAGTTAGACTACAGAGATTCTAACATAGAAGTTAGACTACAGAGATTCTAACACAGAAGTTAGACTACAGAGATACTAACATAGAAGTTAGACTACAGAGATTCTAACATAGAAGTTAGACTACAGAGATTCTAACATAGAAGTTAGACTACAGAGATTCTAACACATAAGTTAGACTACAGAGATACTAACATAGAAGTTCGACTACAGAGATACTAACATAGAAGTTAGACTACAGAGATTCTAACACAGAAGTTAGACTACAGAGATACTAACACAGAAGTTAGACTACAGAGATACTAACATAGAAGTTAGACTACAGAGATACTAACATAGAAGTTAGACTACAGAGATTCTAACACAGAAGTTAGACTAGAGAGATACTAACATAGAAGTTAGACTACAGAGATACTAACATAGAAGTTAGACTACAGAGATACTAACATAGAAGTTAGACTACAGAGATACTAACACAGAAGTTAGACTACAGAGATACTAACACAGAAGTTAGACTAGAGAGATTCTAACACAGAAGTTAGACTACAGAGATTCTAACACAGAAGTTAGACTACAGAGATTCTAACACAGAAGTTAGACTACAGAGATACTAACATAGAAGTTAGACTACAGAGATACTAACACAGAAGTTAGTTAGACTACAGAGATTCTAACACAGATGTTAGACTACAGAGATACTAACACAGAAGTTAGACTACAGAGATACTAACACAGAAGTTAGACTACAGAGATACTAACACGGAAGTTAGACTACAGAGATTCTAACACAGAAGTTAGACTACAGAGATACTGACTAACAAAGAAGTTAGTTAGACTACAGAGATTCTAACACAGAAGTTAGACTACAGAGATACTAACACAGAGAAATATAGGACTATTATTTTGGCTACCATGGCAATGCCCCCATAGGATGACAACCCCCCCCCACCCCCCATCCCATCCACAGGGTACGAGGAGTCACTGGGTGGTTTGATGAGCGTGAAAACGATGTAAACCATATTACCATGGCCGTCTCAGCCACCAGATCTCAACCCAACCGAATGGGAGATTCTGGAGCGACGCCTGAGACCAGCGTTTTCCACCACCGTCAACAAAACACCAAATGATGGAGTTTATCGTGGAAGAAATGGTGTCACATCCCTCCAATAGAGTTCCAGACACTAGCAGAATCTATGCCGAGGTGCATTGAAGCTGTTATTCTGGCAGTTACCTGTATGTGTAAGTATCACGGATTCTAATAAAGATACACCAGGTGGCACCATGGCTTCTTCTTCTTTAATCTGGCTAGTCATTGTTTTACTTCTTCTTCTACTTTAAGGGCACCCTATCATAGAGAACTAGACTAGGGCACCCTATCATAGAGAACTAGACTAGGGCACCCTATCATAGAGAACTAGACTAGGGCACCCTATCATAGAGAACTAGACTAGGGCACCCTATCATAGAGAACTAGACTAGGGCACCCTATCATAGAGAACTAGACTAGGGCACCCTATCATAGAGAACTAGACTAGGGCACCCTATCATAGAGAACTAGACTAGGGCACCCTATCATAGAGAACTAGACTAGGGCACCCTATCATAGAGAACTAGACTAGGGCACCCTATCATAGAGAACTAGACTAGGGCACCCTATCATAGAGAACTAGACTAGGGCACCCTATCATAGAGAACTAGACTAGGGCACCCTATCATAGAGAACTAGACTAGGGCACCCTATTATAGAGAACTAGACTAGGGCACCCTATCATAGAGAACTAGACTAGGGCACCTTATCATAGAGAACTAGACTGGTGCACCTTATCATAGAGAACTAGACTAGGGCACCCTATCATAGAGAACTAGACTGGTGCACCTTATCATAGAGAACTAGACTAGGGCAATTTATCATAGAGAACTAGACTAGTGCACCTTATCATAGTAGAGAACTAGACCAGGGCACCCTATCATAGAGAACTAGACTAGTGCACCCTATCATAGTAGAGAACTAGACCAGGGCACCAACGCTCTAACCACTAGGCTACCCTGCCGCCCCTACACTCTAACCACTAGGCTACCTGCCACCTCTACACTCTAACCACTAGGCTACCTGCCACCTCTACACTCTAACCACTAGGCTACCTGCCACCTCTACACTCTAACCACTAGGCTACCCTGCCGCCCCTACACTCTAACCACTAGGCTACCTACCACCTCTACACTCTAACCACTAGGCTACCTGCCACCTCTACACTCTAACCACTAGTCTACCTGCCACCTCTACACTCTAACCACTAGGCTACCTGCCACCTCTACACTCTAACCACTAGGCTACCTGCCACCTCTACACTCTAACCACTAGGCTACCCTGCCGCCCCTACACTCTAACCACTAGGCTACCTGCCACCTCTACACTCTAACCACTAGGCTACCTGCCGCCTCTACACTCTAACCACTAGGCTACCTGCCACCTCTACACTCTAACCACTAGGCTACCCTGCCACCTCTACACTCTAACCACTAGACTACCTGCCGCCTCTACACTCTAACCACTAGACTACCTGCCGCCTCTACACTCTAACCACTAGGCTACCCTGCCACCTCCACACTCTGACCACTAGGCTACCTCTACACTCTAACCACTAGACTACCTGCCGCCTCTACACTCTAACCACTAGGCTACCCTGCCGCCCCTACACTCTAACCATTGTACTGTAGGACACCTCATAAGTTGTTATTCAAGTACTGTTTGGATTGTTGTAATATACTGCATATTTCACAGACACACACACACACACACAGACACACACACAGACACACACACACACACACATGTAACGGATGTGAAACGGCTAGCTTAGTTAGCGTGGGCGCTAAATAGCGTTTCAATCAGTGACGTCACTTGCTCTGAGACCTTGAAGTAGTAGTTCCCCTTGCTCTGCAAGGGCCGCGGCTTTTGTGGAGCGATGGGTAACGATGCTTCGAGGGTGACTGTTGATGTGTGCAGAAGGTCCCTAGTTCGCGCCCGGGTATGGGCGAGGGGACGGTTTAAAAATTATACTGTTACACACACACACACACTATCTCATTCACCTCCAAAAGTTTAGATGGACAAGATTGCGCTCTCCACTACAGATCAGCACAGGCCAATTATATATGCGTGTACATTATATATATTTTCCTTATCCCTTTCTTATCACTTCACATTTTCATATGTTTATATGCCAGTAAAATACAATCTGTGTGAAGTGAAGGTTAAAGTTACCAATACCTCCCCTATACGAGTTAGCTATAGAGAAACATAAAAAGCCGAAGACAGGCACGGCGGACACTTCATTCTAAAGCCGATTAGCTGGTGATTATTAGCTGCGTCGACATCTAGAAAAGTTGTGTAGAAAATAGACGCGACGATTTGCCTGCTGCGATGCGGTTCCATTGAACTGTCTTGTGTCGATAAAAAAAACAAAAAAAACTGTTTTCATGATCTATTTAGGCGACTTTTGCACATTAATAAATTGACCACAGCCTGTATGCCCTCCCACCTATCTGATTCATGTCTCAGGTAGCCCGTAAATGCCAGCATTTATTCATATTTGCCATATTCTATATGATTCTCATATGCTAACGTATTGTCGCGGTCCGCGTAATGACTGTATATATGAATGGAGAAAGCCATCATCACGTGACACCATTCGTTCCTATATGAAGACTCAATAGCGCATCGAAGCCAAATGAAAGTCAGTTCAGATGGCGTCTCATGTCGACGACAAAAGTGTTATCACGAGTTATTTATCTTATAACTTGTCCTTGTGGTAAAAAAAAAAAAATGATGTGGGTAAAAACAGGAAACGTGAATTAAAAGTAAGAATCTCTGATTAGGTGCAAAAACTCGACGAACCCCAGTTGCGGTCCTCTTTTTGGAAGCAAATCCACTCTCTTTCGTCCCTTTTGCTATATCGGCATCGATCACGTCACCCTCCCTAGGAGACGGGGGTGACCTTGACAATGTATTGTTAAAACGAGAGGCCGACTGGATCTTTAATTTAATTTCGGTCTCAACGTAGACTTTGATATGAAGCCATTCTTGTGATTATTGTGATTTTGCTATTTCATTGTAAATGTTTTGTTGGCCTATGTAGCCAAATTGTATGTATCTATATGATCGTATGTTATCCATTCATGTTTTTTTTTTTAATGTGTTCTATTTATAACTGTAAATCAAGCCACGCCCAGCCATGGTTACAGACACCTGTGTGACCGGAAATACTGCAGGTTACCGTTAGCAACTCAATTTTTCTTACGTGTGTGATTTTATAATAATCGGTTTCATGGACATACTGTACATCTGGTGTATTAGAAGCAATTATTGGTACCATGATTGTCTTACAATGTATTTATTTTTTTTATTACACAAAGCGATTGACCTCGAAGATTTCCATTTTTCCATTCAATAAAATGGGGGGGGGTGCTGTTTTCTGCAAACAATGCCTGCGGTACCGCGATCGGTCTAGAACTACCGTGTCTTCAATGAGAAGGTGCAGTTGTACTCCCCTGGGTCCGTGCCATGATCCGAGTCACCATTCACGTCGTAAACAAATACAACGGTCACCGTGGTGAAAACAAAATGTCCTCTGCCATCTGCACCCTTTCAATTTAGCCTAGATTTACAGAGTTATTACTTCTAAACAACAACAAAGACAACACTTTTTACTGTTCTCATACCTTACAATATTGTTTTGAATATTGCTTGAACGATCACTAAGATTATACTTGGTTGTGATCGTTGCAAAATTACCTATTTTGAATGATATTTAACATGTCATTCATTTAGCTGAGGACACTCTTATCCAGAGTGACTTACAGTAGAGAGCGCAAACATTTTCATATTTTTTTTAAAATCTTACTGGTCCCCCGTGGGAATCGAACCCACAACTCTGGCTTTTGCAAGTGCCGCTCACTACCAACTGAACCATGCAGCAGTTGTTTAGCTAAAATGCTAACACTCATTCACATAGACTGTAGCAAAGCTAGCCAAAGTTTAAATGTTATTAAAGTATAATGCAGTTGTTTAGCTAAAATGCTAACACTCATTCACATAGACTGTAGCAAAGCTAGCCAAAGTTTAAATGTTATTAAAGTATAATGCAGTTGTTTAGCTAAAAATGCTAACACTCATTCACATAGACTGTAGCAAAGCTAGCCAAAGTTGAAAGTTTAAATGTTATTAAAGTATAATGCAGTTGTTTAGCTAAAAATGCTAACACTCATTCACATAGACTGTAGCAAAGCTAGCCAAAGTTGAAGTTTAAATGTTATTAAAGTATAATGCAGTTGTTTAGCTAAAAATGCTAACACTCATTCACATAGACTGTAGCAAAGCTAGGCAAAGTTGAAGTTTAAATGTTATTAAAGTATAATGCAGTTGTTTAGCTAAAAATGCTAACACTCATTCACATAGACTGTAGCAAAGCTAGCCAAAGTTGAAGTTTAAATGTTATTAAAGTATAATGCAGTTGTTTAGCTAAAAATGCTAACACACATTCACATAGACTGTAGCAAAGCTAGGCAAAGTTGAAGTTTAAATGTTATTAAAGTATAGTGCAGTTGATTTGCAACAATGACACATAAACAATATATAATCCAGGACATTCATATGAGCCCTACAATCCGAATATAAATCCAAAAAGCAGTGTGAAATGCACTACTAAGCAACAAGTAAATGTTTATTTTTTTGGGGGGTGGGGCAGTCTATGAAAAATCCCCTGTGTTTCCCCTAATGTGGGAAAATTGGGAAATAGCAACCCATGGTGTGTTGAAACCTGCATTCCTGTAGCCTAGATCTGAAATGATTGGATGGTGAAACCTGCATCCAGCCAACCAGAGACGGGAGGCGAAGCAATTCAGGCATTCTTGAAAGTCAAGATAATCCTTGTCCTGCAAAGATACATTATTTTCAACAGTTGAAAAATGCATTTAGAAAGCAGTAGGGCTGAACGGCTCCCGAGTGGTGCAGCAGTCTAATGCACTGCATCTCAGTGCAAGAGGTGTCACTACAGTCCCTGGTTCAAATCTAGGCTGTATCACATCTGGCCGTGATTGGGAGTCCCATAGGGTGGCGCACACATTGGATGGGATAGGCCTTCATTGTAAAATAAGAATTTGTTCTTAAATCAAATCAAAGTTTGTCACTTGCGCCGAAAACAACAGACCTTACAGTGAAATGCTTACTTACAGGCTCTAACCAATAGTGCAAAAAAGGTATTAGGTGAACAAGAGGTAGTTGGTGGGCGGGACACAATGCAGAAAGCCCAGTTAGACAATGTGCAGAAGCACATTTTCTGGTGTACGGCCCAGGTAGGTAGGCGGATAGGAAGGTAGGTCAGTCAGTAGGTAGGTACATCAGTAGGTAGATCAGTAGGTAGGTAGGTAGGTAGGTAAGTCGGTCAGTCAGTAGGTAGGTCAGTCAGTCGGTAGGTAGATCAGTAGGTAGGTCAGTCGGTAGGTAGGTAGGTCAGTCGGTAGGTAGATCAGTAGGTAGGTCAGTCAGTCAGTGGGTAGGTAGGTAGGTAGGTCAGTCAGTTGGTAGGTAGGTAGGTGGGTAGGTAGGTAGGTAGGTAGGTAGGTAGGTAGGTAGGTAGGTAGGTAGGTAGGTCAGTCGGTCAGTCAGTCAGTCAGTAGGTAGGTGGGTAGGTCAGTCAGTCGGTAGGTAGGTAGGTAGGTCGGTCGGTAGGTCAGTCAGTCAGTAGGTAGGTAGGTAGGTAGATCAGTAGGTAGGTAGATCAGTAGGTAGGTCAGTAGGTAGGTAGATCAGTAGGTAGGTAGGTAGGTAGGTAGGTCAGTAGGTAGGTCAGTCAGTCAGTAGGTAGGTAGATCAGTAGGTAGATCAGTAGGTGGGTAGGTGGGTAGGTCAGTAGGTAGGTAGATCAGTAGGTGGGTAGGTAGGTAGGTGGGTAGGTCAGTAGGTAGGTAGATCAGTAGGTGGGTAGGTAGGTAGGTAGGTGGGTAGGTCAGTAGGTGGGTCAGTCAGTCAGTAGGTAGGTAGGTGGGCAGGTAGGTAGGTCAGTCAGTCAGTCAGTAGATAGGTAGATCAGTAGGTAGATCAGTAGGTAGATCAGTAGGTAGATCAGTAGGTAGGTAGATCAGTAGGTGGGTCGGACAAGGATTCCGATAGTTCAGCACTTCTGTTCTTTTCTAAAACATGTATTGAACACAGTGTGCTCTATATTTGGCGTGTAAGTTCCTCATTTACGGGTGGCACAAATTAGGATATGTGGGAGGGGAACGGGCAGGGTATATGCAAATTAAATAGTGTAGTATTTACAGTGCTATAGTTTAAAAAAACTGTGGTGTTTTTACGGACATTACTGTAGCATGTACAATAGTATTCTACAGTATACTACAACATTATTTAGTAAATACTACAGATGATCGAGGGATACTACAGTGTGTAGTACAGTATTTTACAATAAACTGCAGTTTTATACTACAGTTTACTCCAGAATTATATAGTAAGACCTCCAGTATTCTATTCTAAACTGTAGTATTTTTTCATGCAGGTACATAGGGGTAACGTCCTCTCTATTCCCTATGCAGGTACATAGGGGTAACGTCCTCTCTATTCCCTATGCAGGTACATAGGGGTAAAGTCCTCTCTGTTTCCCATGCAGGTACATAGGGGTAAAGTCCTCTCTGTTTCCCATGCAGGTACATAGGGGTAACATCCTCTCTATTCCCCATGCAGGTACATAGGGGTAACGTCCTCTCTGTTTCCCATGCAGGTACATTCGGGATGACATCATCTCTCTGGTTGGAGTTGAGTCATCTGTTGACGAGTACACTTTCGCATGAGCCACTCTTGTCTGAACCATCCCTCTGTACAATGGGAAATGAATGAGTCATCATTGAGTCATGAGATGTTCTACAGCTAACATAACGATGCTAGTCTATCAGTCACTGAAGTGAATCCAAAGAAAAAAAAGGGTGTTCATTTTTCATCTTACGTTGTCGTCATCCTGAATGTACCATTTTATGACGGGGAGTGAATATTTAATAAATAACGGACATGAAACAAAACAAGAACAGCGTCTGGACAGGGGGAACAAAACGATAATTAATGCTGACACGGGGATCAAACTGAGGAACAGACAGATATAGAGGAGGCCGTCAATAAAGTGATGGAGTCCAGGTGATTCCAATGAAGCGCTGATGTGCGTAATGATGGTGACAGGTGTGCGTAATGATGGGCAGCATGGCGACCTCGAGCACCAGAGAGGGGGAGCGGGAGCAGGCTTGACACTTCAATTTTAAATCAACTTTTAAATCATACTGCATAATAATTTATTTGTATATTGAACAAGGGTTGCCTATACGTTTCTGACTACGTTGTTATATACCAGCTTTAAGAATTTGTGACCAAATATTAAAGTTTTTTTGACAAGACAAATAAGAGTGTAAATAGTCTAATGAGTTCAGAGTAGGAACCATTAGTGTCTGCTAAAATATTTCACAATCACCAGAGGTTTATGCCACTTCACTTCTGGTGGGTAGGAGTGTTGGGTCAGTAACCCGAAAGGTTGCTGGATCCAATCCCCGAGCTGACAATGTAAAAATCTGTCGTTCTGCCCTTGAGCCAGGCAGTGAACCCACTGCTCCCCGGGTGCCCGTAGACCTGAATGTCGATTAAGGCAGCCATCCACACCTCTCTGATTCAGAAGGATTGGGTGAAATGCGGAAGACACACTTCAGTTGAACGCATTCAGTTGTACAACTAACTAGGTTTAACCTTTTCCCCCTTTCCCAACAGTAGGTTGACGAAAGGTTTTATCAGGTGGCACTCCTATCTCTGGCATGCTATGATACACATACACACGCACATACACACCTCCTCAGCGAGACTCCATAACAGTGTAATAATGCTGCTTGGCCACCCAGGCCCCTCCCTCTCCTCAACCTTAAGCCCCCGGAATGGGAACCTTGGTGTAGTGAATGATAAAGTGACAACCCAGATCTCCTTGGCTGCATGCTTCAGCCTGTCTTCTAGCTTTATGTTTAGCCAGATGAGACATACCTTATCTGAATAATGTCTACAACACTGACTAGAAGGCCAAATAGCTGTTGTCTAAAGGGAGATCTGTAGTAGAAGGACCAATAGCTGCTGTGTAAGGGGAGATCTGTAGTAGAAGGACCAATAGTTGCTGTCTACAGGGAGTTCTGTAGTAGAAGGACCAATAGCTTCTGTCTACAGGGAGTTCTGTAGCACAAGGACCAATAGCTTCTGTCTACAGGGAGTTCTGTAGTAGAAGGACCAATAGCTGCTGTCTACAGGGAGTTCTGTAGCAGAAGGACCAATAGCTGCTGTCTACAGGGAGTTCTGTAGCAGAAGGACCAATAGTTGCTGTCTACAGGGAGATCTGTAGTAGAAGGACCAATAGTTGCTGTCTACAGGGAGTTCTGTAGCAGAAGGACCAATAGCTACTGCCTACAGGGAGTTCTGTAGCACAAGGACCAATAGCTACTGCCTACAGGGAGATCTGTATTCTTACCTAGTAAAGACTGGGTGTGACTGTCACATCGTCTATTGTATTCTAAGTGCCAGTGACAAATGGAAACCAGCTAGCACTGTACTGCAGAGACAGAGAATGTTAAAACAACATATGTACAGTGGTGGGAAAAGTGCCCTATTGTCATACTTGAGTAAAAGTAAAGATACATTAATCGAAAATGACTGAAGTAAAAGTGAAAGTCACCCAGTAAAATACTAGTTGAGTCTAAAAGTCTAAAAGTATTTGGTTTGAAAATATACTTAAGTATCAAAAGTAAATCTAATTGCTAAAATATACTTATATATGAAAAGTAAAAGTAAACGTGATAAATGGTTTCAAATTCCTTATATTAAACTAATCTTTTTAATTTACGGATAGGCAGCGGCACACTCCAACCACGCAGACATAATTTACAAACGAAGCATTTGTGTTTAGTGAGTCCATCAGATCAGAGGCAGTAGGGATGATCAGGGATGTTCTCTGTTTAGTGAGTCCTCCAGATCAGAGGCAGTAGGGATGACCAGGGATGTTCTCTGTTTAGTCAGTCCTCCAGATCAGAGGCAGTAGGGATGACCAGGGATGTTCTCTGTTTAGTCAGTCCTCCAGATCAGAGGCAGTAGGGATGACCAGGGATGTTCTCTGTTTAGTGAGTCCTCCAGATCAGAGGCAGTAGGGATGACCAGGGATGTTCTCTGTTTAGTGAGTCCTCCAGATCAGAGGCAGTAGACCAGGGATATTCTCTGTTTAGTGAGTCCTCCAGATCAGAGACAGTAGAGATGACCAGGGATGTTGTCTGTTTAGTGAGTCCTCCAGATCAGAGGCAGTAGGGATGACCAGGGATGTTCTCTGTTTAGTGAGTCCTCCAGATCAGAGGCAGTAGGGATGACCAGGGATGTTCTCTGTTTAGTGAGTCCTCCAGATCAGAGGCAGTAGGGATGATCAGGGATGTTCTCTGTTTAGTGAGTCCTCCAGATCAGAGGCAGTAGGGATGACCGGGGATGTTCTCTGTTTAGTGAGTCCTCCAGATCAGAGGCAGTAGGGATGACCAGGGATGTTCTCTGTTTAGTGAGTCCTCCAGATCAGAGACAGTAGGGATGACCAGGGATGTTCTCTGTTTAGTGAGTCCTCCAGATCAGAGTTAGTAGGGGTGACCAGGGATGTTCTCTGTTTAGTGAGTCCTCCAGATCAGAGGCAGTAGGGATGACCAGGGATGTTCTCTGTTTAGTGAGTCCTCCAGATCAGAGACAGTAGGGATGACCAGGGATGTTCTCTGTTTAGTGAGTCCTCCAGATCAGAGGCAGTAGGGACGATCAGGGATGTTCTCTGTTTAGTGAGTCCTCCAGATCAGAGGCAGTAGGGATGATCAGGGATGTTCTCTGTTTAGTGAGTCCTCCAGATCAGAGGCAGTAGGGATGACCAGGGATGTTCTCTGTTTAGTGAGTCCTCCAGATCAGAGTTAGTAGGGATGACCAGGGATGTTCTCTGTTTAGTCAGTCCTCCAGATCAGAGGCAGTAGAGATGACCAGGGATGTTCTCTGTTTAGTGAGTCCTCCAGATCAGAGGCAGTAGGGATGATCAGGGATGTTCTCTGTTTAGTGAGTCCTCCAGATCAGAGGCAGTAGGGATGACCAGGGATGTTCTCTGTTTAGTGAGTCCTCCAGATCAGAGTTAGTAGGGATGACCAGGGATGTTCTCTGTTTAGTCAGTCCTCCAGATCAGAGGCAGTAGGGATGACCAGGGATGTTCTCTGTTTAGTGAGTCCTCCGGATCAGAGGCAGTGTGGATGACCAGGGATGTTCTCTGTTTAGTGAGTCCTCCAGATCAGAGGCAGTGTGGATGACCAGGGATGTTCTCTGTTTAGTGAGTCCTCCAGATCAGAGGCAGTAGGGATGACCAGGGATGTTCTCTGTTTAGTGAGTCCTCCAGATCAGAGATGCAGTAGGGATGACCAGGGATGTTCTCTGTTTAGTGAGTCCTCCAGATCAGAGGCTGCAGGGAGGACCAGGGATGTCCTCTTGATAAGTGCGTGAATTGGACAATGTTCCTGTCCTGCTAAGCATAAAACATGTTGTGTGTCAGGGAAAAGGTATGGAATATAAAAGTATATATGTTTATTTAGTAATGTAGTGAAGTAAAAGTAAACGTTTTCAAAAAAATATAAATAGTAAAGTAGAGATACTACTTAAGTAGTACTTTAAAGTATGTTTACTTAAGTACTTCACACCACTGCATATGTAAATTATAATAATAATTAAGTATTACAAGTAAATCTAATTGCTAAAATATACTTATATATGAAACGTAAAAGTAATAAATTGTTTCAAATTCCTTATATTATTATTATATTATTTTACTTAATTAAACTTTCATTATTACTTCACACCACTGTATGTGTATTCCTTATAATGTACTATTGGAGAATCCTGTGAATTAAAAAAACAAAAACAACACCAAACTAAGATCCAAGTAAATCGGTACGTCAGTAATACTTACATTCCTGGAATAGCTCATTACTGTGAGACTAGCCAGATTTCCAAACATGGTTTTGAGAAACAACATTTTTTTTTTCTGTGGGAGGGAGGCCTTGAGAAGGGCACAGTAACTTCCCCAAATACCTCAAGGGGAATTCAGTGGGATGCTGAATCATTTTTTTATGTCGACATGCTTGAGACTAACATCACCTAGCCTAAACCTACAGTACACACCACAATATGACACGTTCCATGTGAAGAATAACAGGCTATTCTCTCCCGTGTGCGTCAGGTGTGTTTAGAGAACGCCTTCGTCCTCTCGCACGCTTCTACCGGTAACACCCACAAGTCAAACTTGATCCCAAAGCAGCGCGAGGATTACCATTTACTTCTCAACCTGAGAGCGCGCGCGCTGTCACCGTAAACGAAAAGGTATGTCACGAACCCATTCTTCTGACCGCAGTGGTCTATTATTTAAACCGGTAAAAAAAACTTTCCGCTTATATTTCCGCACCACATGCAACGTGCTGTTATTACAAATATGTGATATGAATATGATTTTACCAGTTTATAACAAGAACTGAAGTTTTGACATTCCAGACATCTGAAATGTATAATGACAACTTTTACCTTGGCGCCAGCCTTCAACACAAGCTCATTTGTTTAATAAGTACAGCCTTAAGCGTCACATAATGAACTTTAGCCGATCTTGTTGTGTGGAAGGTCCTGGGTATTATTAGCGTAATGAAACAGGCAGGGAGCAGGTCTCGAACCCTCGACCTTCTAGCCCGAAATCGAGCGCGTTATCGACTGTGCTGCAAAAGCATTTTCGAACTGCAGTCGATATCCGCTCTTATAAACCCAGGGTCGATACATTATGTTCATGTTATCATGTTTGTCCTTAGATAGCTTGTACTCTGCACTCAGTGATAACACAATACCTAGACGAATAGACTAGCTAGAATAAAGATCATCTGACAATACACATCTAAAGGCACTGCTTGGCTAACAGTGCTGCTTGGCTAACACAGTGCTGATTGGCTAACACAGTGCTGATTGGCCAACATAGTGCTGATTGGCTAACACAGTGCTGCTTGGCCAAAATAGTACTGATTGGCTAACACAGTGCTGCTTGGCCAAAATAGTGCTGATTGGCTAACATATTGCTGCTTGGCTAACACAGTGCTGATTGGCTAACACAGTGCTGCTTGGCCAACATAGTGCTGATTGGCTAACATATTGCTGCTTGGCCAAAATAGTGCTGATTGGCTAACACAGTGCTGCTTGGCCAAAATAGTACTGATTGGCTAACACAGTGCTGCTTGGCCAAAATAGTGCTGATTGGCTAATACAGTGCTGCTTGGCCAAAATAGTGCTGATTGGCTAACACAGTGCTGCTTGGCCAAAATAGTGCTGATTGGCTAACATTGCTGCTTGGCCAAAATAGTGCTGATTGGCTAACATTGCTGCTTGGCCAAAATAGTGCTGATTGGCCAAAATAGTGCTGATTGGCTAACATATTGCTCATTGGCCAACATATTGCTGCTTGGCCAACACAGTGCTGATTGGCTAAAACATTGCTGATTGGCTAACACAGTGCTGCTTGGCCAAAATAGTGCTGATTGGCTAACACAGTGCTGCTTGGCCAAAATAGTGCTGATTGGCTAACATTGCTGCTTGGCCAAAATAGTGCTGATTGGCTAACATTGCTGCTTGGCCAAAATAGTGCTGATTGGCTAACATTGCTGCTTGGCCAAAATAGTGCTGATTGGCCAAAATAGTGCTGATTGGCTAACATATTGCTGATTGGCCAACATATTGCTGCTTGGCCAACACAGTGCTGATTGGCTAACACATTGCTGATTGGCTAACACAGTGCTGCTTGGCTAACATAGTGCTGATTGGCTAACACATTGCTGCTTGGCCAACATGGTGCTGATTGGCTAACACAGTGCTGCTTGGCTAACAATGCTGATTGGCTAACATTACTGCTTGGCCAACATAGTGCTGATTGGCTAAAACATTGCTGCTTGGCCAACATAATGCTGATTGGCTAACACATTACTGCTTGGCCAACATAGTGCTGATTGGCTAACACAGTGCTGCTTGGCTAACACAGTGCTGCTTGGCCAACATAGTGCTGATTGGCTAAAACATTGCTGCTTGGCCAACATAATGCTGATTGGCTAACACATTACTGCTTGGCCAACATAGTGCTGATTGGCTAACACAGTGCTGCTTGGCGAACATAGTGCTGATTGGCTAACACAGGCAATTATGTGCAGTATAGCCAAATAGGTCACATGGATACAAAATATGGTTAAACTATTACACATGATATAATTATGTGAAACTTCATATGTTATTATATCTATTTAACTAGGCAAGTCAGTTAAGGACAAATTCTTATTAACAATTGACCGGCTACCTAGGAACTGTGGGTTAACTGCCTTGTTCAGGGGAACAGTGGGTTAACTGCCTTGTTCTGGGGAACAGTGGGTTAACTGCCTTGTTCAGGGGAACAGTGGGTTAACTGCGTTGTTCAGGGGAACAGTGGGTTCACTGCCTTGATCAGGGGAACAGTGGGTTCACTGCCTTGTTCAGGGGAACAGTGGGTTCACTGCCTTGTTCAGGGGAACAGTGGGTTCACTGCCTTGTTCAGGGGAACAGTGGGTTCACTGCCTTGTTCAGGGGAACAGTGGGTTCACTGCCTTGTTCAGGGGAACAGTGGGTTAACTGCCTTGTTCAGGGGCAGAACAACACATTTTTACCTCGTCAGCTCGGAGATACAATCCAGCAACTTTTTGGTTACTGACCCAACACTCTAACCACTAGTCTACCTGCCACCTCTACACTCTAACCACTAGTCTACCTGCCACCTCTACACTCTAACCACTAGGCTACCTGCCTCCTCTACACTCTAACCACTAGGCTACCCTGCCACCTCTACACTCTAACCACTAGTCTACCTGCCACCTCTACACTCTAACCACTAGGCTACCTGCTGCCTCTACACTCTAACCACTAGTCTACCTGCCACCTCTACACTCTAACCACTAGGCTACCTGCTGCCTCTACACTCTAACCACTAGTCTACCTGTCGCCTCTACACTCTAACCACTAGTCTACCTGCCGCCTCTACACTCTAACCACTAGGCTACCCTGCCGCCTCTACACTCTAACCACTAGTCTACCTGCCGCCTCTACACTCTAACCACTAGTCTACCTGCCGCCTCTACACTCTAACCACTAGGCTACCTGTCGCCTCTACACTCTAACCACCAGTCTACCTGCCGCCTCTACACTCTAACCACTAGTCTACCTGCCGCCTCTACACTCTAACCACTAGGCTACCTGTCGCCTCTACACTCTAACCACTAGTCTACCTGCCGCCTCTACACTCTAACCACTAGGCTACCTGTCTTCATGTCTTCCCTACAGTGTTTCATACATATAATACATAATACCGTAGTCCTGGAGATGTTCCCCTTCAAAGAGAGGTACAGTGTCTTCTCGGTATTGTAACAGACAGTGAAAGGCATGCAGTAGTGTCTGGGTGGAAGCTGCCAGTCTTTGGGAGGGACAACAGCCTTCCGTCCGTCCGTCCGTCCGTCCGTTCGTTTTAATTTTGTTGCATTTTTTTTCTTTCACACAACACAGGAAGGAAGTAGACAGACCAGTAGATCTAGATTAGGACTTGTTTCTCAGAGAGCTCCTGCTGCTAAACTTGTTGCTCTACCAGTGTGTCCATCCACTCATTCCTTGAAATGTTGTTAACATGTACCAGGTGGAAGGGAGTGGTCCCTTGGTCATTGTTATTTAGTTAATTAATGGTTGTAAAATACATACCTTCAGTCTGTGTCAGTTAAAGGCATGTTGGAGTACATTGAGCAGAACAGGCTACAGACAAGGCTACTGTAGGTCTGTACAGGTCCACATCAGTAACAGCTTGGAGATCCTAGTGGTTGTAAACAGTATTTCAGGACAACCTATGGTAATCCAAAACACCGTGCTGTTGTTTTCAGAGCGTATGGTGAGAATATTTTTTTAAGGTTGTGTTGATTCCTGAAGAAGGAATTTTGTGGTTTTTATAAACTCTGTTGTGGCGCAGTGGTTACTCCTGTGGCGAGCAGGTTAGTCGGACCGTAATCCGGGTCCATTCACACAGCAGCCCACCCTGCCATCTAAACCTGTGTGTTTAGTTTTCATATAGCTAACACCCGCCTCCCTCCCCATACCGACCCTACATTACCATCGATCAGATTTATGTGATCAGTTTTATGTTATTATTCAAGGTTTAGATGATTCAACTCTTTGCACTATGCAAACACAAAGAGTCCCATGACGAGAGAGAGACAGAGAGAGACAGAGAGAGAGAGAGAGAGAGAGAGAGAGAGAGAGAGAGAGAGAGAGAGAGAGAGAGAGAGAGAGAGAGAGAGAGAGAGAGAGAGAGAGAGAGAGAGAGAGAGAGAGAGAGAGAGAGAGAGAGAGAGAGACAGAGAGAGACAGAGAGAGAGAGAGAGAGAGAGAGAGAGAGAGAGAGAGAGAGAGAGAGAGACAGAGAGAGAGACAGAGAGAGACAGAGAGAGAGAGAGAGAGAGAGAGAGAGAGAGAGAGAGAGAGAGAGAGAGACAGAGAGAGAGACAGAGAGAGACAGAGAGAGAGAGAGAGAGAGAGAGAGAGAGAGACAGAGAGAGAGAGAGAGAGAGACAGAGAGAGAGAGAGAGAGAGAGAGAGAGAGAGAGAGAGAGAGAGAGAGAGAGAGAGAGAGAGAGAGAGAGAGAGAGAGAGAGAGAGAGAGAGAGAGAGAGAGAGAGAGAGAGAGAGAGAGAGAGAGAGAGAGAGAGAGACAGAGAGAGAGACAGAGAGAGAGACAGAGAGAGAGAGAGAGAGAGAGAGAGAGAGAGAGAGAGAGAGAGAGAGAGACAGAGAGAGAGACAGAGAGAGACAGAGAGAGAGAGAGAGAGAGAGAGAGAGAGAGAGAGAGAGAGAGAGAGAGAGAGAGAGAGAGAGAGAGAGAGAGAGAGAGAGAGAGAGAGAGAGAGAGAGAGAGAGAGAGAGAGAGAGAGAGACAGAGAGACAGAGAGAGAGAGAGAGAGACAGAGAGACAGAGAGAGACAGAGAGAGACAGAGAGACAGAGACAGGTAGAGACAGAGAGAAAGAGAGAGAGAAAGAGAGAGAGAGAGACAGAGAGACAGAGAGACAGAGAGACAGAGAGAGAGACAGAGAGACAGAGAGAGACAGAGAGAGACAGAGAGAGAGAGAGAGAGAGACAGGTAGAGACAGAGAGAAAGAGAGAGAGAAAGAGAGAGAAAAACACTTGCTCTATGATCACATCATCATCTGGGAGGTAGTGTTGTTGCTCCTCAGCCAGGCCACCCATGATACAAGTCAGTATTCAATGTCCATCCATGTCTGAGAAAGTCAGGAAATGACGTGGGAACTGGCCACTAGGGACAACATTGAGTGTTGTTACCTTCATGTAGGTTTGGGGTCTTGCTAGGGCGTCGTGGCGCTAGGGCGTCGTGGCGCAAGGGCGTCGTGGCCCTAGGGCGTCGTGGCGCTAGGGCGTCGTGGCGCTAGGCCGGAGCGCTAGGGCGTCGGGGCTCTAGGGCTTCGGGGCGCTAGGCCGGAGCGCTAGGGCGTCGGGGCGCTAGGGCGTCGTTGACAGGGATCGTGGATGGGCATAAGCATCTGCTGATGATTCCAAAGGTTCCCTGTTCAAATCTAGCAATAGAAAGGTGTTTTTGATATTTTTGTTTTAAGCCAAATCACAAACCTTAACCCCTTACCTTAACCATTCAGAGTTAATGCCTAACCTTAACCCCTTACCTTAACCATTCAGAGTTAATGCCTAACCTTAACCCCTTACCTTAACCATTCAGAGTTAATGCCTAACCTTAAGAATTTGGATTTAATGCCTGAATTTGACCTTAATAAACACTTCAAAATTTGACGTTTGGAAAAACTCTGAAATATGACTTTTGAGAAACATGGATGAACATCTAATTTTGACGTGAGACTGAGAGCTGGTAGGACTCCTGGTAGGACTCCTGGTAGGACTTCCGGTAGGACTTCCTGGTAGGACTCCTGGTAGGACTCCCGGTAAGACTCCTGGTAGGACTCCCGGTAGGACTCCTGTATTTAACCTAAAAACGTTGTTTGTCAAAACGGAACAACCGGGGAAACAAGGATCCTTTTGTTCTTTTGTTCTCCCGACAGTCAATGGTGTCTATTCATTTACATAAAGTGCGCTGATGTCAGCATTTGAAAAATAAAACCACAAACATAAATCTCACCTTGTTCAGAGGATTTCCATGTTTAAGTCAGTGGAGGCTGCCGAGGGGAGGACGGAACATAATAATGAAACCATGGAAACCACGCGTTTGATGCCGTTCCACGGATTCCGCTCCAGCCGTTACCACGAGCCCCTCCTCCCCAATTAAAGTGCCACCAACCTCCTGTGGTTTTAAGTGTACAATTACAGTCCTTGCTCAGAACATGAGAACATATGAAAGCTGGGGGTTCCTTTTAACACGAGTCTTCAATCTTCCCAGGTAAGAAGTTTTAGGTTGTAGTTATTATAGGAATTATAGGACTATTTCTCTCTATACCATTTGTATTTCATTAACCTTTGACTATTGGATGTTCTTATAGCCACTTTAGTATTGCCCGTGTAACAGTATAGCTTCCGTCCCTCTCCTCGCTCCTCCCTGGGCTCGAACCAGGAACACATCGACATCAGCCACCCTCGAAGCAGCGTTACCCATGCAGAGCAAGGGAAACAACCACCCCAAGTCTCAGAGCGAGTGACGTTTGAAACGCTATTAGCCTGCACCCCGCTAACTATCTAGCCATTTCACATCACATCGGTTACACCAGCCTAATCTCGGGAGTTGATAGGCTTGAAGTCATAAACAGCAGAGCTGCTGGCAAAACGCACGAAAGTGCTGTTTGAATGAATGCTTATGAGCCTGCTGCTGCCTACCATCGCTCAGTCACACTGCTCTATCACATCATAGACTTAATTATAACATAATAACACACAGAAATACGAGCCTTAGGTCATTAATATGGCCGAAACAAAACGTTTATTATTTCAGTGAAATACAGAACTGTTCCGTATTTTATCTAACGGGTGGCATCCATAAACCTAAATATTCTTGTTAAATCGCACAACCTTCAATGTTATGTCATAATTACGTAACATTCTGGCAAATTAGTTCGCAATGAGCCAGGTGGCCCAAACTGTTGCATATACCCTGACTCTGTGTGCAATGAACGCAAGAGAAGTGACACAATTTCACCTGGTTAATATTGCCTGCTAACCTGGATTTATTTTAGCTAAATATGCAGGTTTAAAAATATATACTTCTGTGTATTGATTTTAAGAAAGGCATTGATGTTCATGGTTAGGTACACGTTGGAGCAACGATACGCACCGCATCGATTATATGCAACACAGGACACGCTAGATAAACTAGTGATATCATCAACCATGTGTAGTTATAACTAGTGATTATGATTGATTAAGTTTAATGCGAGCTAGCAACTTACCTTGGCTTACTGCATTCGCGTAACAGACGGGCTCCTCGTGGAGTGCAATGTAATCAGGTGGTTAGAGCGTTGGACTAGTTAACTGTAAGGTTGCAAGATTGAATCCCCGAGCTGACAAGGTAAAAATCTGTCGTTCTGCCCCTGAACAGGAAATTAACCCACTGTTCCTAGGCTGTCATTGAAAATAAGAATTTGTTCTTAACTGACTTGCCTAGTAAAATAAAGATTAAATAAAGATTAAATAAAGGTGTAAAAAATTGGCAAAATTGTCGTCCAAAAATACCAATTTCTGATTGTTATGAAAACTTGAAATCGGCCCCAATTAATCGGCCATTCAGATTAATCGGCCATTCTGATTAATCGGCCATTCTGATTAATCGGCCATTCTGATTAATCGGCCATTCTGATTAATCGGTCGACCTCTAGTATGTATTCTACGTTCCAAATACCACCCTATTCCCTATAATGTGCACTACTTTCACCCTCGTGCGGGTGGACACAATTCATTGAATAAAAACTATTTTTGGCAGTCTCTGTGTTTCTGTAGAGAATGAGGGTGTCTGCTGGGCTGGTATGTAGAGAAGGAGGGTGTCTGCTGGGCTGGTATGTAGAGAAGGAGGGTGTCTGCTGGACTGGTATGTAGAGAATGAGGGTGTCTGCTGGGCTGGTATGTAGAGAAGGAGGGTGTCTGCTGGGCTGGTATGTAGAGAAGGAGGGTGTCTGCTGGGCTGGTATGTAGAGAAGGAGGGTGTCTGCTGGGCTGGTATGTAGAGAATGAGGGTGTCTGCTGGGCTGGTATGTAGAGAAGGAGGGTGTCTGCTGGGCTGGTATGTAGAGAAGGAGGGTGTCAACTGGTATGTAGAGAATGAGGGTGTCTGCTGGGCTGGTATGTAGAGAATGAGGGTGTCTGCTGGGCTGGTATGTAGAGAATGAGGATGTCTGCTGGGCTGGTATGTAGAGAAGGAGGGTGTCTGCTGGTATGTAGAGAAGGAGGGTGTCAACTGGTATGTAGAGAAGGAGGGTGTCTGCTGGACTGGTATGTAGAGAATGAGGGTGTCTGCTGGGCTGGTCCGTAGAGAATGAGGGTGTCTGCTGGTCCGTAGAGAATGAGGGTGTCTGCTGGTCCGTAGAGAATGAGGGTGTCTGCTGGTCTGTAGAGAATGAGGGTGTCTGCTGGTCTGTAGAGAATGAGGGTGTCTGCTGGTCCGTAGAGAATGAGGGTGTCTGCTGGTCCGTAGAGAATGAGGGTGTCTGCTGGTCCGTAGAGAAGGAGGGTGTCTGCTGGTCCGTAGAGAATGAGGGTGTCTGCTGGTCCGTAGAGAAGGAGGGTGTCTGCTGGTCCGTAGAGAATGAGGGTGTCTGCTGGTCCGTAGAGAATGAGGGTGTCTGCTGGTCCGTAGAGAAGGAGGGTGTCTGCTGGTCCGTAGAGAATGAGGGTGTCTGCTGGTCTGTAGAGAATGAGGGTGTCTGCTGGGCTGGTCCGTAGAGAATGAGGGTGTCTGCTGGGCTGGTATGTAGAGAATGAGTGTGTCTGCTGGACTGGTATGTAGAGAATGAGGGTGTCTGCTGGTCCGTAGAGAATGAGGGTGTCTGCTGGTCTGTAGAGAAGGAGTTTGAACCACACCTCCCTCATATTGTTTATTGTACACTTTGAACATACTTATTTTCCTATTTACTTAATCGTCATGGTTCCCAGAGGGACGTAGGGTCCTTAATCGTCATGGTTCCCGGAGGGACGTAGGGCCCTTAATCGTCATGGTTCCCGGAGGGACGTAGGGCTCATAATCGTCATGGTTACGTTGGCTGGCCCTCGCTTCATACTCGTCGCCAAACCCACTGGCTCCATGTCATCTACAAGACCCTGCTAGGTAAAGTCCCCCCTTATCTCAGCTCGCTGGTCACCATAGCATCTCCCACCTGTAGCACACGCTCCAGCAGGTATATCTCTCTAGTCACCCCCAAAACCAATTCTTTCTTTGGCCGCCTCTCCTTCCAGTTCTCTGCTGCCAATGACTGGAACGAACTACAAAAATCTCTGAAACTGGAAACACTTATCTCCCTCACTAGCTTTAAACACCAGCTGTCAGAGCAGCTCACAGATTACTGCACCTGTACATAGCCCACCTATAATTCAGCCCAAACAACTACCTCTTTCCCTACTGTATTTAATTAATTTATTTATTTAGCTCCTTTGCACCCCATTATTTTTATTTCTACTTTGCACATTCTTCCACTGCAAATCAACATTCCAGTGTTTTACTTGCTATATTGTATTTACTTCGCCACCATGGCCTTTTTTGCCTTTACCTCCCTTATCTCATCTCATTTGCTCTCATCGTATATAGACTTGTTTATACTGTATTATTGACTGTATGTTTGTTTTACTTCATGTGTAACTCTGTGTCGTTGTATGTGTCGAACTGCTTTGCTTTATCTTGGCCAGGTCGCAATTGTAAATGAGAACTTGTTCTCAACTTGCCTACCTGGTGAAATAAAGGTGTTCTCAACTAGCCTACCTGGTTAAATAAAGGTGTTCTCAACTAGCCTACCTGGTGAAATAAAGGTGTTCTCAACTTGCCTACCTGGTTAAATAAAGGTGAAATAAAATAAAAAATAAATAAATGGTTCCCGGAGGGACGTAGGGCCCTTAATCGTCATGGTTCCCGGAGGGACATAGGGCCCTTAATCGTCATGGTTCCCGGAGGGACATAGGGCCCTTAATCGTCATGGTTCCCGGAGGGACATAGGGCCCTTAATCGTCATGGTTCCCGGAGGGACATAGGGCCCTTAATCGTCATGGTTCCTGGAGGGACGTAGGGCCCATAATCGTCATGGTTCCTGGAGGGACATAGGGCCCTTAATCGTCATGGTTCCTGGAGGGACATAGGGCCCTTAATCGTCATGGTTCCTGGAGGGACATAGGGCCCTTAATCGTCATGGTTCCTGGAGGGACATAGGGCCCTTAATCGTCATGGTTCCTGGAGGGACATAGGGCCCATAATCGTCATGGTTCCTGGAGGGACATAACGATCTCTAACACTGCCTGTCTTAGGATTGTTTTCTTGCTTCTGGCCATGACAAGTGGATGGGTTTGAGTTTTGCTGTTCCATTTTGAACATACTGTACGTAGGTTTAACTCACTTCAGAACCGGTTTTGCTCATTTCACAGACTTCATTGCAATGTGATGGTAATGATAGGGGTGGTAATAACGGTATAGACAACTCATCAAGCGTCTCTCTGTCAGCTGGGCTGGTATGTAGAGAATGAGCGTGTCAACTGGGCTGGTCTGTAGAGAAGGAGGGTGTCGACTGGTATGTAGAGAATGAGTGTGTCTGCTGGGCTGGTATGTAGAGAATGAGGGTGTCGACTGGTCTGTAGAGAATGAGTGTGTCTGCTGGGCTGGTCTGTAGAGAAGGAATGTGTCTGCTGGGCTGGTATGTAGAGAATGAGGGTGTCGACTGGTCTGTAGAGAATGAGTGTGTCTGCTGGACTGGTATGTAGAGAATGAGGGTGTCGACTGGTCTGTAGAGAATGAGTGTGTCTGCTGGGCTGGTCTGTAGAGAAGGAATGTGTCTGCTGGGCTGGTATGTAGAGAATGAGGGTGTCGACTGGTCTGTAGAGAATGAGGGTGTCTGCTGGACTGGTATGTAGAGAATGAGTGTGTCTGCTGGACTGGTATGTAGAGAATGAGGGTGTCTGCTGGTCCGTAGAGAATGAATGTGTCTGCTCGGCTGGTCTGTAGAGAAGGAGTTTGAACCACACCTCCCTCATATTGTTTATTGTACACTTTGAACATACTTATTTTCCTATTTACTTAATCGTCATGGTTCCCAGAGGGACGTAGGGCCCTTAATCGTCATGGTTCCCAGAGGGACATAGGGCCCTTAATCGTCATGGTTCCCAGAGGGACATAGGGCCCTTAATCGTCATGGTTCCCGGAGGGACATAGGGTCCTTAATCGTCATGGTTCCTGGAGGGACGTAGGGCCCTTAATCGTCATGGTTCCTGGAGGGACATAGGGCCCTTAATCGTCATGGTTCCTGGAGGGACATAGGGTCCATAATCGTCATGGTTCCCGGAGGGACGTAGGGCTCATAATCGTCATGGTTCTTTGAGGGACGTAGGGTCCATAATCGTCATGGTTCCTGGAGGGACGTAGGGCCCATAATCGTCATGGTTCCTGGAGGGACATAGGGTCCATAATCGTCATGGTTCCTGGAGGGACGTAGGGTCCATAATCGTCATGGTTCCTGGAGGGACGTAGGGTCCATAATCGTCATGGTTCCTGGAGGGACGTAGGGCCCATAATCGTCATGGTTCCTGGAGGGACATAGGGTCCATAATCGTCATGGTTCCTGGAGGGACGTAGGGTCCATAATCGTCATGGTTCCTGGAGGGACGTAGGGCCCATAATCGTCATGGTTCCTGGAGGGACATAGGGTCCATAATCGTCATGGTTCCTGGAGGGACGTAGGGTCCATAATCGTCATGGTTCCTGGAGGGACGTAGGGCCCATAATCGTCATGGTTCCTGGAGGGACGTAGGGCCCATAATCGTCATGGTTCCTGGAGGGACGTAGGGCCCTTAATCGCCATGGTTCCTGGAGGGACATAGGGTCCATAATCGTCATGGTTCCTGGAGGGACGTAGGGCCCATAATCGTCATGGTTCCTGGAGGGACGTAGGGCCCATAATCGTCATGGTTCCTGGAGGGACGTAGGGCCCTTAATCGCCATGGTTCCTGGAGGGACGTAGGGCCCTTAATCGTCATGGTTCCCGGAGGGACGTAGGGCCCATAATCGTCATGGTTCCCGGAGGGACGTAGGGCCCATAATCGTCATGGTTCCTGGAGGGACGTAGGGCCCATAATCGTCATGGTTCCTGGAGGGACGTAGGGCCCTTAATCGTCATGGTTCCTGGAGGGACGTAGGGCCCTTAATCATCATGGTTCCTGGAGGGACATAGGGCCCTTAATCGTCATGGTTCCTGGAGGAACATAGGGCCCTTTGGAGGATAGGAGGAGGAGTGGAGGATGGGGGGAGAAAGAGGAGAGGAAGGAGGTGATAGTGCCCAACCCTGCACAGACCCGAGACCTGGCATCGTCTACACATACAAGAAGCACTAGATCTGTCTAGAGAGTCTAGACTCTGCCATGTGTCTCTCTGTGTACCTAGAGGGTGTCTGTCTTACTAGACGAGGCCATCTTTTCTCAGGATCTTTAAAGACTTCAAGAGAATAGCAACACTCCTGAACATGAAACGGTCTGTGGAGCTCTCAGCTTTGTAATCATGTGTCTGCACTTGTTAGGGGATAGAACCCTGACTCTTCTGATTTCTGCCCCTTTGTTTGTTTGTTTGTTTGTTTGTTTGTTTGTCTTTTAATGACTATAAATAGTTGTCCTGTTATAAAGAGTCACTACAAAACGTTCCAAACTATTAGCGGCACCTCTTCAAATGGAGTCAACAACAAATCCTTCATCTGATTTCATATAACAGACCAGATTTCCCATAAAAGGACGTTTGGATTGGATCCAGTGAAGAGGATTGGATTTCCCCTCTGATTGTTAAGATGTGAACTGGGCTTGACACGATGCCATTACCTATGTTTTTTGAGTCTCAAAGATACTATTAAAAATGAAAAAAATAAAAAAGCTATCATACCGGCACATAGATAGCCGTAGTCTTGAAGTGAGAGCGACGTGCGCTGTCGGTTGGTTGAAGTGTTTAATCTTTATTTTTTTTATTTGACCTTTATTTAACCAGGCAAGTCAGTTAAGAACAAATTCTTATTTTCAATGATGGCCCAGGAACAGTGGGTGAGGGTGAGCTGACAGGTGGTTAGAGCGTTGGACTAGTTAACTGTAAGGTTGCAAGATTGAATCCCTGAGCTGACAAGGTAAAACTCTGTCGTTCTGCCCCTGAACAGGCAGTTAGCCTCTTGCAGCCTTACAGTTAACTAGTCCAACGCTCTAACCACCTGATTACATTGCACTCCACAAGGAGACTGCCTGTTACGCGAATGCAGTAAGCCAAGGTAAGTTGCTAGCTGACAGACTTGCCAGCTCAGGAGTTGTGAACTTGCAACCTTCCGGTTGCTACTCTAACCACTAGGCTACCTACCACCTCTACACTCTAACCACTAGGCTACCTGCCACCTCTACACTCTAACCACTACGCTACCTGCCACCTCTACACTCTAACCACTAGGCTACCTGCCGCCTCTACACTCTAACCACTAGGCTACCTGCCACCTCTACACTCTAACCACTAGGCTACCCTGCCGCCTCTACACTCTAACCACTGGGCTACCCTGCCGCCCCTTATCAGGGGTTGACGTCCTGTGCTGTGCGTGAGGGAGTGGTTCCCTAGCAGCACCAGTTTAATGATCAACCCGAGCGATGCCTCTCTGTTCTGTGATCTCCCATGCCTTCATTGCTTCGTTAAACTCTGTTACCATGGTTCCATAGAGTTCATCCAGAGGAAAGCCATTTTTTTTTTCTCTCCTTCTCAGTAGAGAGCGTTGGAGCGTTGGGCCTGTAACCGAATAGGTCGTTGGTTCAAATCTCCGAGACGACTAAGTGAAAAAAACTGTTGACGTGCACTTGAGCAAGGCACTTATCCCTAGTCGCTCTGCATGAGAATGCCTGCTAAAATGTAACAACTATGCTTTGACAGAGATGCTTTTTAAGTCGCAATGCCATCGCCATCGTGGAATACTGGGGGGAAAGATGTGTTCTCTTGAGGGCCAGCGTGTACCCTGTGTTTTACTGCACCTTTAAAACTAAGTGTAGGGAGTAGGGTCAGGGTTCAGGAGCCTCAGGGAGTAGGGTCAGGGTTCAGGAGCCACTCTCTAGGGTCTGAAAGTGCACCTATTCCCTATAAAGTGCACTATTTTAGACCAGGGCCCATTAGCTCTGATCAAATGTAGTGTACTATGTAGGGAATAGGTTGCAGTTTCAGAATATCTAGAACTAAATACCACACAGATGAGTCACAGTCATAGACAGAGCAGAGCACCTCAGGCAGATCAGAGAACTCCAGTCCACTCCCCTACAGGGTGTGGTGTTCCCTCCCCTAACCAACCCTACCCAATCAGACGTCACAGTGGCAGTGATATATCTTAGGTATGTTCATAGAGACCGGTTAATACTGAAGAACTGGCTGTATGTCTATGAAGCATTCTTAGAGGTGAGATGTTATGTTGTTGGTGTTGGTGGTGTTGCTGTTGGTGGTGTTGCTGTTGTTGGTGTTTTTGTTGTTGTTGGTGGTGGTGGTGTTGATGGTGGTGTTGCTGCTGTTGGTGTTGCTGCTGTTGGTGTTGTTGTTGTTGGTGGTGTTGTTCTTGGTGGTGTTGGTGGTGTTGTTATTGGTGGTGTTGGTAGTGTTGTTGGTGGTGTTGGTGATGTTGTTCTTGGTGGTGTTGTTGGTGTTGTTGGTGTTGGTGTTGTTGGTGGTGGTGGTGTTGTTAGTGGTGTTGGTGTTGTTGGTTTTGGTGATGTTGGTGTTGGTGTTAGTGTGGTTACTGAGAAACCTTAGGAGGAAACTTGGGATTTAGTTGAGGACTAATGTCATATCTTCCACACGGAATGGAATGTGTTGTTGATGGTGTTGTTGGTGTTGGTGGTGTTGTTGTTGATCACACAATCCTGCCGTCCATACTACGCTCTTAGGGGAAAAAAGGTGCTATCTAGAACCGGAAAGAGTTATTCGGCTGTCCCCATAGGATAACTCTTTGGAGTACACTTTTTGGGTTCCATGTAGAACCCTTTAAGGGTGGTCCTACGGAGACAGCCGTAGAACCCTTTTACGAAGAGTGTACTTTCCTGTACTAGCAGCATCAACCGTTGTTGTTCAACCAATATCTTGTTCTGAACATCAATGTAAAATAATGGCCTTGTAACTGGCCTTGTAACTGGCATTGTAACTGAGTTATTGGTTAAATTACTGAGACTGATACAGGATGGAAACACGTTATTACACAACAATGTCCTCTTAGAAATCAGACTTGGAAGGACAAAAATGTACTGTGGTTTTAGTGACATATTGGTTTGACAGCTGTTACAGCTAACTAACTGATCTCACTGCAGTGTTAGACTGGAGGTTATGCTGGGGGCCCAGGGTTGGGATCTCACTGCAGTGTTAGACTGGAGGTTATGCTGGGGGCCCAGGGGTGGGATTTCACTGCAGTGTTAGACTGGAGGTTATGCTGGGGGCCCAGGGTTGGGATCTCACTGCAGTGTTAGACTGGAGGTTATGCTGGGATCTCACTGCAGTGTTAAACTGGAGGTTATGCTGGGATCTCACTGCAGTGTTAGACTGGAGGTTATGCTGGGGGCCCAGGGGTGGTATCTCTCTGTTCCACACCCATCCAGGTATTTACAGTGTGGGTTAAAGATGAACTAGAAGACAGGGTTAGCCGGAGGGTCCTTTAAAAGGCATATTAGTTAATAATCTCTTAAATGCTGGAGACTGAAAACTACCTGACAGAATGGTAATAGAAAGACTGATTAGTGGTGAAAGGTTACAAAATAGAGACTAGCTTTACACTGACATAGAGACTGACAAAGATACACTTTACACTGACATAGAGACTAGCTTTACACTGGCATAGAGACTGACATAGAGACACTTTACACTGGCATAGAGACTGACATAGAGACACTTTACACTGGCATGGAGACTGACATAGAGACTAGCTTTACACTGAGCTTTACACTGACATGGAGACTAGCTTTACACTGACATAGAGACTAGCTTTACACTGACATAGAGACTGACATAGAGACACTTTACACTGACATAGACTGACATAAGACACTTTACACTGACATAGAGACTAGTTTTACACTGACATAGAGACTAGCTTTACACTGACATAGAGACTGACATAAGACACTTTACACTGACATAGAGACTAGCTTTACACTGACATAGAGACTAGCTTTACACTGAGCTTTACACTGACATAGAGACTAGCATTACACTGACATAGAGACTAGCATTACACTGACATAGAGACTAGCATTACACTGACATAGAGACTAGCTTTACACTGACATAGAGACTAGCTTTACACTGACATAGAGACTAGCATTACACTGACATAGAGACTAGCATTACACTGACATAGAGACTAGCTTTACACTGACATAGAGACTAGCTTTACACTGACATAGAGACTAGCTTTACACTGACATAGAGACTAGCTTTACACTGACATAGAGACTAGCATTACACTGACATAGAGACTAGCATTACACTGACATAGAGACTAGCATTACACTGACATAGAGACTAGCATTACACAAAAAAAAAAAACGTGCCCCCCCCCTGGGGTCTCCAGGACCGAGTTTGGTTTAGACTCTGTCTGTGTACCTACCAGGTGCTATCAGACGCCATCTTACAGGACAAGGTCATCTTTTCGTCAGGCTCTATATATATATATCTATATCGTTAAAGAGACACTTCCACATGGCACGTTTCACGTGAACCATAAATGGTGGTTAGGTTCTATGATGGCCAAGCTAATGGGTCTATCTACACCCTGGAGTATAAATAGTCATGGACAGATAAGAGATTGTGTACTGTATCGTTGTTACACAATCAGTGCTTTGGACAGAGATGTGGCATCAGGGCAAACAGCCTCTCTTTGCAAGAGCAATTTACTGTTTTGAAGGTGTCGGGAATTGGAGCCACCAGGAGCTGTAGGGAACTCTTTCTGTGTATCTGACACTCGTATGGTGAGTGTGTTGGTGTTCTTTAGGGAACACTATCTTCTTATGTTTCTTTTTAAGTGAAGTGGGAAGTTCAACTCTCTTTTTACAGACTCTGATCTTTTCGACTCGTTCAGTCAAAATAATTAATATTTTCGACTCATTTGAGTCAGTAATGCCCAGACCCCGCAGGACCTCCCTACCAGTGAACAATTTATTATATTTACCTTTTATATAACTAGGCAAGTCAGTTAAGAACAAATTGTTATTTTCAATGACAGCCTAGGAACAGTGGGTTAACTGCCTGTTCAGGGGCAGAACAACAGATTTGTACCTTGTCAGCTCGGGGGTTTGAACTTACAACCTTCTGGTTACTCGTCCAACACTCTAACCACTAGGCTACCTGCCGCCTCTACACTCTAACCACTAGGCTACCTGCCGCCTCTACACTCTAACCACTAGGCTACCTGCCACCTCTACACTCTAACCACTAGGCTACCCTGCCGCCTCTACACTCTAACCACTAGTCTACCTGCCACCTCTACACTCTAACCACTAGGCTACCTGCCACCTCTACACTCTAACCACTAGGCTACCTGCCACCTCTACACTCTAACCACTAGGCTACCTGCCGCCTCTACACTCTAACCACTAGGCTACCTGCCACCTCTACACTCTAACCACTAGACTACCTGCCGCCTCTACACTCTAACCACTAGGCTACCTGCCTCCTCTACACTCTAACCACTAGGTTACCTGCCACCTCTACACTCTAACCACTAGGCTACCTGCCTAACCTACACTCTAACCACTAGGCTACCTGCTGAACTGAAGACTCATAATGCATGATTCTACCAGCCTCTGGTTCACCATACATATTGTCAGTAGACAGTCCTGGGCTAGATACTTGTGTTGTTGTCAGTAGACAGTCCTGGGCTAGATACTTGTGTTGTAGACAGTAGACAGTCCTGGGCTAGATACTTGTGTTGTTGTCAGTAGACAGTCCTGGGCTAGATACTTGTGTTGTTGTCAGTAGACAGTCCTGGGCTAGATACTTGTGTTGTTGTCAGTAGACAGTCCTGGGCTAGATACTTGTGTTGTAGACAGTAGACAGTCCTGGGCTAGATACTTGTGTTGTTGTCAGTAGACAGTCCTGGGCTAGATACTTGTGTTGTTGTCAGTAGACAGTCCTGGGCTAGATACTTGTGTTGTTGTCAGTAGACAGTCCTGGGCTAGATACTTGTGTTGTAGACAGTAGACAGTCCTGGGCTAGATACTTGTGTTGTTGTCAGTAGACAGTCCTGGGCTAGATACTTGTGTTGTTGTCAGTAGACAGTCCTGGGCTAGATACTTGTGTTGTTGTCAGTAGACAGTCCTGGGCTAGATACTTGTGTTGTAGACAGTAGACAGTCCTGGGCTAGATACTTGTGTTGTTGTCAGTAGACAGTCCTGGGCTAGATACTTGTGTTGTAGACAGTAGACAGTCCTGGGCTAGATACTTGTGTTGTTGTCAGTAGACAGTCCTGGGCTAGATACTTGTGTTGTAGACAGTAGACAGTCCTGGGCTAGATACTTGTGTTGTAGACGGTAGACAGTCCTGGGCTAGATACTTGTGTTGTTGTCAGTAGACAGTCCTGGGCTAGATACTAGTGTTGTTGTCAGTAGACAGTCCTGGGCTAGATACTTGTGTTGTTGTCAGTAGACAGTCCTGGGCTAGATACTTGTGTTGTTGTCAGTAGACAGTCCTGGGCTAGATACTTGTGTTGTTGTCAGTAGACAGTCCTGGGCTAGATACTTGTGTTGTAGACGGTAGACAGTCCTGGGCTAGATACTTGTGTTGTTGTCAGTAGACAGTCCTGGACTAGATACTAGTGTTGTTGTCAGTAGACAGTCCTGGGCTAGATACTAGTGTTGTTGTCAGTAGACAGTCCTGGGATAGATACTAGTGTTGTTGTCAGTAGACAGTCCTGGGCTAGATACTAGTGTTGTTGTCAGTAGACAGTCCTGGGCTAGATACTAGTGTTGTAGACAGTCCTGGGCTAGATACTAGTGTTGTAGACAGTAGACAGTCCTGGGCTAGATACTTGTGTTGTAGACAGTAGACAGTCCTGGGCTAGATACTTGTGTTGTTGTCAGTAGACAGTCCTGGGCTAGATACTAGTGTTGTCAGTAGACAGTCCTGGGCTAGATACTAGTGTTGTTGTCAGTAGACAGTCCTGGGCTAGATACTAGTGTTGTAGACAGTCCTGGGCTAGATACTAGTGTTGTAGACAGTCCTGGGCTAGATACTAGTGTTGTAGACAGTCCTGGGCTAGATACTAGTGTTGTAGACAGTCCTGGGCTAGATACTAGTGTTGTAGACAGTCCTGGGCTAGATACTAGTGTTGTAGACAGTCCTGGGCTAGATACTAGTGTTGTAGACAGTCCTGGGCTAGATACTAGTGTTGTAGACAGTCCTGGGCTAGATACTAGTGTTGTAGACAGTCCTGGGCTAGATACTAGTGTTGTAGACAGTCCTGGGCTAGATACTAGTGTTGTAGACAGTCCTGGGCTAGATACTAGTGTTGTAGACAGTCCTGGGCTAGATACTAGTGTTGTAGACAGTCCTGGGCTAGATACTAGTGTTGTTGGGAAATAACTGAAAAGACAAATAACTCTATAAACAACTAGAAGAGACTGAGACATGAAGCAACATGCAGTCCATGCTGTTGTTGTTGTGTTGTCATCTCGTGTTGTGTCGTGTTGTTGTGTCGTGCTGTCGTCTTGTGTTGTGTAGCGTCATGTTGTTGTGTTGTGTCGTGTTGTTGTGTTATCATCTCGTGTTGTGTTGTGTTGTCATGTTGTGTTGTGTCGTGCTGTTGTGTCGTGCTGTCGTCTTGTGTTGTGTAGCGTCATGTTGTTGTGTTGTGTCGCGTTGTTGTGTCGCGTTGTGTTGTCATGTTGTGTTGTGTAAAAGCGTGTCTTTTTTCATACTTTTCTGAGACTTCGTAACCAGTTTTATCAATTAGCGGTCATTAGAGACGGTTAGGAACAGTCATTAGAGACGGTTAGGAACAGTCATTAGAGACGGTTTGGAACAGTAATTAGAGACGGTTAGGAACAGTCATTAGAGACGGTTAGGAACAGTCATTAGAGACGGTTAGGAACAGTCATTAGAGACGGTTAGGAACAGTCATTAGAGACGGTTAGGAACAGTCATTAGCAGAATCTGTGAAGTACTTGTTTCTCCACAGAGAGAAAATCTATATTTTTCTTAACGTTGCTCTTGAAAAGAAGAGGTATTCGTCAGATTCACATACTGGGATGGTTTGTGACACAGATGGGAGAAAGAGGCTATTTGAAGCAAAATATTTATTTGGTATTTTGCAATCGTGAACGGCAGCTAGAAAGGCCTACCTCTGTCAGGCTGTGTGCTGTTCCACCCAGCATAACACACACACACACACACACACACACACACACACACACACACACACACACACACACACAGAGCCAGCCAGCCAGCCAGCACAGAGAACAGGGTAGGGCAGGCCTTGGCCCAGGGCCATCACATGAGACAGGCCTGGCTCTAAAGGGTGAACCAGCTCAGGGCTAAAACAAATCTGAAACGCCTGGGGGTTCCCAACCTATAGACTATAGAACCACTGACTGACAACAGACAGACTATAGAACCCCTGACTGACAACAGACAGACTATAGAACCCCTGACTGACAACAGACAGACTATAGAACCACTGACTGACAACAGACACAGACAGACTATAGAACCACTGACTGACAACAGACACAGACAGACTATAGAACCACTGACTGACAAGACAGACTATAGAAGCACTGACTGACAACAGACAGACAGACTATAGAACCACTGACTGACAACAGACAGACAGACTATAGAACCACTGACTGACAACAGACAGACAGACTATAGAACCACTGACTGACAACAGACAGACTATAGAACCACTGCTGACAACAGACAGACAGACTATTGAACCACTGACTGACAACAGACAGACTATAGAACCCCTGACTGACAACAGACAGACAGACTATAGAACCCCTGACTGACAACAGACAGACTATAGAACCACTGACTGACAACAGATAGACAGACTATAGAACCACTGACTGACAACAGACAGACAGACTATAGAACCACTGACTAACAGTCACACAGACTATAGAACCCCTGACTGACAACAGACAGACTATAGAACCACTGACTGACAACAGACAGACTATAGAACCCTTGACTGACAACAGACAGACAGACTATTGAACCACTGACTGACAACAGACAGACAGACTATAGAACCACTGACTGACAACAGACAGACAGACTATAGAACCACTGACTGACAACAGACAGACTATAGAACCACTGACTGACAACAGACAGACTATAGAACCCCTGACTGACAACAGACAGACTATAGAACCACTGACTAACAGTCAGACTATAGAACCACTGACTGACGACAGACAATAGAACCACTGACTGACAACAGACAGTCTATAGAAGCACTGACTGACAACAGGACAGGGCTGACTCTATAGTACTGACTGACAAGCATGCTGATTGGTTCTCTTGTCTATTGCTCCTCGACCAACAACAACCAGCCAAACCTGCTGTATCAGGACACCTTCTGACGGACTACGTGGCTAAAAGACCAGTTAGTTGGTAGATATAATTTACGTGCTGGGAGGGACTCTTTCTTAGTTCAGACATAACAATGCTATGACTAACAGCCATCGCTGTGCAGACTCAGAGCGTTGGGCCAGTAATCCCGAAAGGTTGCTGTATCAAATCCCCAAACTGACAAGGTAAAAACCAGTCATGCTGGGCAAGGCAGATAACCCACTGTTCCCCGGGCACCGAAGAAGTGGATGTCGATTAAGGCAAGGTTAAATGTGGAAGACACATTTCAGTTGAATGCATCCCCAGTTACCTTACCCTTTCCATAGACTATACACACAACATTCAACACTTAACCCTTCCAAGAGCCAGGCATTGTAGTCGAGAGACGATCCTTGCCCAGCCACACAGATTAGTCATTTAGTTTATCCTATCCAGAGCAACTGCCAGATTGTAACTTTTTTTGTTGTTGTAATAAATCTTTATTTAACTAAGCAAGTCAGTAAAGAACACATTATTTATTTACCCAGAAGGCAAAGGGCCTCCTGCAGGAACGGGGGCCTGGGATTAAAACAAGTATATCAAATCTAAATATAGGACAAAACACACGTCACGAGAAGAGAGACACCACGACACTACATAGAGACCTAAGACAACAACAGCATGGTAGCAACACAACATGGCAACACAACATGACAACAACATGGTAGCAGGACAACATGGCAACAACATGGTAGCAACACATGGCAGCAACACAACATGACAACAACATGGTAGCAACACTACATGGCAACAACATGGTAGCAACACTACATGGCAACAACATGGTAGCAACACTACATGGCAACAACATGGTAGCAACACTACATGGCAACAACACAACATGACAACAACATGGCAGAAACACAACATGGCAACAACACAACATGACAACATGGTAGCAACACAACATGACAACATGGTAGCAACACAACATGACAACAACATGGTAGAAACACAACATGACAACAACATGGTAGCAACACAACATGGTAACAACATGGTAGCAACACTACATGGTAGCAACACAAAACATGGTACAAACATTATTGGGCACACGAAGCAGCCACAACTGTCAGTAGGACTGTCTATCTTCAGATAGCTAGGTGGACCAGTCATAGTCAGTACATTCATCTACAGATAGCTAGGTGGACCAGTCATAGTCAGTACATTCATCTTCAGATAGCTAGGTGGACCAGTCATAGTCAGTACATTCATCTTCAGATAGCTAGGTGGACCCGTCAAAGTCAGTACATTCATCTCCAGATAGCTAGGTGGACCAGTCATAGTCAGTACATTCATCTTAAGATAGCTAGGTGGACCAGTCATAGTCAGTACATTCATCTCCAGATAGCTAGGTGGACCAGTCATAGTCAGTACATTCATCTTCAGATAGCTAGGTGGACCAGTCATAGTCAGTACATTCATCTCCAGATAGCTAGGTGGACCAGTCATAGTCAGTACATTCATCTTCAGATAACTAGGTGGACCAGTCATAGTCAGTACATTCATCTCCAGATCGCTAGGTGGGACAACCACATATCACAGTCATAGTCAGTACATTTTGCCTCACAGACAGAGTGTAGTCACCTACAACCAACAGACACAGAATAGTCACCTACAACCCACAGTGTAGTCACCTACAACCCACAGACACAGAATAGTCACCTACAACCCACAGACACAGTGTAGTCACCTACAACCCAGAGACACAGTGTAGTCACCTACAACCCAGAGACACAGTGTAGTCACCTACAACCCAGAGACACAGTGTAGTCACCTACAACCCAGAGACAGTGTAGTCACCTACAACCCACAGTGTAGTCACCTACAACCCACAGACACAGTGTAGTCACCTACAACCCACAGACACAGTGTAGTCACCTACAACCCAGAGACACAGTGTAGTCACCTACAACCCAGAGACACAGTGTAGTAATTTAATACCAAAAGCACATTTTTGTTTTCATACATTTTTTAAAAACAATTTAGCCAATTTTGACTTTGCAGCTGGTCTATCTAAAGGCATCCGCATGCTTCTCATCTGAAACGGTTTGTGTATATATTATGACGGCGTTTAGTGATGTTTTGGTCTTCGTCAAGGATTTTTTGTCCCGTGCACACAAAAACATTTCTCGAGGCAAGACGAAGTTCGGAGACGACGTCTACGCCCCCTTTTTGTCGGTCCTTGATTAACAGTAGGGATTCTTCAAATAAGTGTTTGTTGTCGTTCTATGAGCGACGACTAGTTTTGAAAGGCACATTTTTTTCACTTGAGAAATACCAAAACATCTTAGATTTTACATTTGTGCGACCTAAAATCTCCGCGGCAAAACATCAACTCAAGAAATCTGTCATTATTATTATTTTTTAAATCTTAGATTAATTCAGACTATTTTGAGGCAGTGTATGTATACTGGCTACGGCGTCTCAAGGTGGACAAACAATACTATTGCCGTCTTTTCTCATTTTTCAAGCGAAGGTCTTTTATGGTATTCTGCGAGCACACTAGGTTCGCCTAGCCGAGTCCGAAACCGAAGCATGTGGAAGCCTTCAGGACAAGACTCATTACAATAAACAGCAACCTGTGAAAATATAGCTCTTATTCTTTAATTATTTGTTCTTCTTATCTCTTTTTTTTAAATGGATTTTCTTAAAATCTTAAAACGACATTGTTGGTTAAGGGGCTTGTAAATACACCTGTTGTATTCGGCGCACGTGACAAATAACATTTTGATTTGGAAGGTGCTTGGTTCAAGATGATTTGTTTTGTGGTCATGTAATTATTATTACGCTAGCTGCTTGTGGTTAACCAGACGACATAAAACGAGATAAGTCAATTGTTTGTTGTCAAAGCTACAGCTGGGTGTGGAACTAGCCTGTTGTTGATGAATTTTTCTAGTGGATCCACTCCTTTATAACAGTTGGTTCTGGACAGGTGTAACCTGATTTCGGTCTCCCTGTTTCAGGTACAGTATCCTGATGTGGCGGTGACTGGATGAAATGCTATTTTGTCGCTGCTTTAGGTTTTAGCAGTGTAATTACATAGATGTGGAGGTTGCCTGTATGTTATGACAGCAGCGTATTCTGCCTCGCGGCAAAAAGTAAACACTATCCTGTTGGTACTTGTCTGTCAGTGTATATAGTATGACCACACACAGAAAAGACGACAGTATCTAAAAATTTAAATAAAACAAGTTTGTAAAAGAAGAGTAGTAGTCACACGATCTTAATTGTAGATATTTTGGAAAAAAAAGGTCTCTAATCAAAGTTCTAGTCATGCTGGGATGTAGGATTCTATTGCTTCTAGAACTATTTTGAACTATTTTAACTCCCCACTAAAAATATCCACTGTGTAGATTCTTAGGTACCCTGCAAGTCCCAGGATGTGGAAGTGGTACTGGGTGTGGCTCAGGAATGCTAACATTACAGAACCTGACTGACAGCTATCAGGACACTTTGTGGTTTTCAAAAAAAAACTTTTCTATCCAACCTCTATCTCCCCACAAATTAGGTTTTCCTCCTACATGTGACCACAACATCTTAAGAGTAGATGTATTGTTTTTGTTTTTTGAATTTATTAAACAGACAATCTATAATCTTCAGAATACTTGGTGATCACCTGATGTGGATGATGGTTGTAAATGTGGAATTGGTGGTCGGTGTGGCTCAAAGCTGTCAACAGAACACAAACTGACTGACAGGTTTCAGGGGGCTTGATAGCTTAGAATTAATGAGTTTCAAAGCATTTACCTGTATTAAATCATTATCTGTAAATATAGGTTTGGGACATGTTCACGCTGCCAATATATCTTAAGGACAGTATAAACAATATATCTTAGGTACAGTATAAACAGTATATCTTAAGGACAGTATAAACAGTATATCTTAGGTACAGTATAAACAGTATATCTTAAGGACAGTATAAACAGTATATCTTAGGTACAGTATAAACAGTATATCTTAGGTACAGTATAAACAGTATATCTTAGGTACAGTATAAACAGTATATCTTAAGGACAGTATAAACAATATATCTTAAGGACAGTATAAACAATATATCTTAGGTACAGTATAAACAGTATATCTTAAGGACAGTATAAACAGTATATCTTAGGTACAGTATAAACAGTATATCTTAGGTACAGTATAAACAGTATATCTTAAGGACAGTATAAACAATATATCTTAGGTACAGTATAAACAATATCCACAATGCTGAGAATTTGCATGTCCTTGTGATTAATTTGCCCCCTCATTCTTCTCGGTGATCACCTGATGTTTGTCATCCCAGACAAAACAAGTTAAGACACATCAGTTGACTCGGTTCAAGCCAACAGTGTTGTCATCGTGTTCTGCGAAAGCATGCAGTTTCCCGTCAGCGCTCAGAGACGTGCCAAGGTTTTTTTTATTCGCTTTTTTTTTATTCCACCTTTATTTAACCAGGTAAGCTAGTTGGGGAACAAGGTGCCAATGTAAATGAAATGCCTCACTGCAGATCAATAGGCCTTATTGGATTAAGTATATTTACTTTTCCAAATCCCAATTGGAACTTGGTACAATTGGCATATTGTTCCCAATTGGAACCTATTTGAGAGCTGTGGTATCTACATCAGATATTTTCCCATAGACCAGCCGCCCAGTGATTTCAGTTTTGTTATGTATCCTTACCAAATATATATTCTGTTGCCAAGACAAAACATCCTGAGAGTAGAGGCAGTGTTGGAAACTCCTTGGTGTTGCGGTCTACGTTCTGCAGTTATACTTCAGTATGGTATTGTCCTCACTTATCACTTTCTTTTATCACAGCCCACTGAAGAATAATGGAGATCCATTTGATTTGATTTGATTTGATTTGAGAATAGCCTCAGTTTTCATGTACGTGCATCTCACTATCTCGACAACCATTTGGTGAGATATATATACCGTATCTCTTTCAACTCAAGCATCTTACTCCTTCAATAGCAGTATCAGTGTTATCAGTGTTATCAGTATCAGTGTTATCAGTATCGGTGTAATCAGTATCGGTGTAATCAGTAGCGGTGTAATCAGTATCAGTGTAATCAGTATCGGTATCAGTGTAATCAGTATCGGTATCAGTGTAATCGGTATCGGTGTAATCAGTGTAATCAGTATCGGTATCAGTGTAATCAGTATCGGTGTAATCAGTATCGGTGCAATCAGTATCGGTGCAATCAGTGTAATCGGTATCAGTATCTGTGTAATCAGTATCGGTGTAATCGGTATTGGTGTAATCAATATTGGTGTAATCAGTATCGGTGTAATCAGTGTAATCGGTATTGGTGTAATCGGTATCGGTGTAATCAGTGTAATCAGTATCGGTGTAATCAGTGTAATCAGTATCGGTGTAATCAGTATCGGTGTAATCAGTGTAATCAGTATCGGTGTAATCAGTGTAATCAGTATCGGTGTAATCAGTGTAATCAGTATCGGTGTAATCAGTGTAATCAGTATCGGTGTAATCAGTGTAATCAGTAGCGGTGTAATCAGTATCGGTGTAATCAGTGTAATCAGTATCGGTGTAATCAGTGTAATCAGTATCGGTGTAATCAGTGTAATCAGTATCGGTGTAATCAGTGTAATCAGTATCGGTGTAATCAGTGTAATCAGTATCGGTGTAATCAGTGTAATCGGTATCGGTGTAATCAGTATTGGTGTAATCAATATCGGTGTAATCAGTGTAATCAGTATCGGTGTAATCAATATCAGTGTAATCAGTATCGGTGTAATCAATATCAGTGTAATCAGTATCGGTGTAATCAGTATCAGTGTAATCGGTATTGGTGGTATCGGTGTAATCAGTGTAATCAGTAGCGGTGTAATCAGTATCAGTGTAATGAGTGTAATCAGTAGCGGTGTAATCAGTATCGGTGTAATCAGTATTGGTGTAATCAGTATCGGTGTAATCAGTGTAATCAGTATCGGTGTAATTGGTGTAATCAGTAGCGGTGTAATCAGTATCGGTATCGGTGTAATCAGTCGGTGTAATCAGTCGGTGTCAGTGTAATCAGTATCGGTATCAGTGTAATCAGTATTGGTGTAATCAGTATCGGTATCGGTATCAGTGTAATCAGTATTGGTGTAATCAGTATCGGTATCGGTATCAGTGTAATCAGTATTGGTGTAATCAGTGTTATCAGTATCGGTGTAATCAGTGTAATCGGTATCAGTGTAATCGGTATCAGTGTTATCAGTATCGGTATAATCAGTATCGGTGTAATCAGTGTTATCAGCATTGGTGTAATCAGTGTAATCGGTATCAGTGTTATCGGTATCGGTGTTATCAGTATCAGTGTTATCAGTGTAATCAGTATCAGTGTAATCAGTATCGGTGTAATCAGTATTGGTGTAATCAGTATTGGTGTAATCAGTGTAATCAGTAGCGGCGTAATCAGTATCAGTGTAATCAGTATCGGTGTAATCAGTATCAGTGTAATCAGTAGCGGTGTAATCCTTATCTCTATCGGTGTAATCAGTATCAACTGCCTTGGCAGGAACTAATGGGGATCCATAACAAACCCCAGGAAGAGTAGCTGCTGCCTGGTCAGGTTACTAAAGGAGATCCATAATAAACCCCAGGAAGAGTAGCTGCTGCCTGGTCAGGTTACTAATGGGGATCCATAATAAACCCCAGGAAGAGTAGCTGATGCCTTGACAGGAACTAATGGAGATCCATAATAAACCCCAGGAAGAGTAGCTGCTGCCTGGTCAGGTTACTAAAGGAGATCCATAATAAACCCCAGGAAGAGTAGCTGATGCCTTGACAGGAACTAATGGAAATCCATAATAAACCCCAGGAAGAGTAGCTGCTGCCTGGTCAGGTTACTAAAGGAGATCCATAATAAACCCCAGGAAGAGTAGCTGCTGCCTGGTCAGGTTACTAAAGGAGATCCATAATAAACCCCAGGAAGAGTAGCTGCTGCCTGGTCAGGTTACTAAAGGAGATCCATAATAAACCCCAGGAAGAGTAGCTGCTGCCTGGTCAGGTTACTAATGGGGATCCATAATAAACCCCAGGAAGAGTAGCTGATGCCTTGACAGGAACTAATGGAGATCCATAATAAACCCCAGGAAGAGTAGCTGCTGCCTGGTCAGGTTACTAAAGGAGATCCATAATAAACCCCAGGAAGAGTAGCTGCTGCCTGGTCAGGTTACTAAAGGAGATCCATAATAAACCCCAGGAAGAGTAGCTGCTGCCTGGTCAGGTTACTAATGGGGATCCATAATAAACCCCAGGAAGAGTAGCTGATGCCTTGACAGGAACTAATGGAGATCCATAATAAACCCCAGGAAGAGTAGCTGCTGCCTGGTCAGGTTACTAAAGGAGATCCATAATAAACCCCAGGAAGAGTAGCTGCTGCCTGGTCAGGTTACTAAAGGGGATCCATAATAAATACTAATAGATGTGATGTAGATATGCGTGTTGGGGAAATATTTAAAACATTTCACTCACAATGATGTAGTGAGCTGTAATTCTAAATACATCCACAATTAATATTTTCTCTAAGCATCTGATTGCTTGACAGCTGGCGATCAGCTCTGCGTGAGCCCACCGTGTGTGTGTGTGTGTGTGTGGGTGTGTATCACTGCTGCATGCTGGGTAGACCTCGTTTCCAACGCCATATAAACAAAAGGTTAATGAGGCTTCGCTGCTTTTTGTTTATCCTTTCAGCAGATGCCAACAGATTTACACACACACACACACACACACACACACACAAAGGCTCATAAACAAATGCACACACACACACGAGCGCACACACACACACACGAGCGCACACAAAGGCTCATAAACAAATGCACACACACACACACACACGAACGCACACACACAAACGCACACACACACACACACACACACACACACACACACACACACACACACACACACACACACACACACACACACACACACACACACACGCGAAGGCTCATAAACAAACGCACACACACACACGAGCGCACACACACACACACGAGCGCACACGCACACACACACACACACACACACGAACGCACACACACATACACACGAAGGCTCATAAACAAACGAGCACACACACGAACGCACACACACACACAAACACACACACACACGAACGCAGGCACACACACGGCGTGCTCACACAGAGTGGATCTGCATGAAACTCGGGCCCCTAATCACTGGGAGCCTGTGTGCTGTGTTTTAGCCAAGCAGCTCGTATCCAGCGTGACCATTCTTCTATGTAATTATGTCCGTTCATGGATAGATATTGGCTACTTCCTGACGGAAATAAATACCTTTTTAGTATCAATCCTGTTCTCTTGTTTTTTGCATAATCGTGGTTTGATTTATTAATTTGATAGATATGCATCAATTTACACATTTGATTATTAATGATAAAGTAATCAAATCAAATGGAGATGTCTGTACCGTGGACGTTTTCATGTATCAGTTTAATCTGTATCAATTTATCTGTATCAATTTATCTGTATCAGTTGAATCTGTATCAATTGAATCTGTATCAGTTTAATCCGTATCTGTATCAATTGAATCTGTATCAGTTTAATCTGTATCTGTATCAGTTTAATCTGTATCAATTTAATTTGTATCTGTATCAGTTTAATCTGTATCAATTTAATCTGTATCAGTTTAATCTGTATCTGTATCAGTTTAATCTGTATCAATTTAATTTGTATCTGTATCAGTTTAATCTGTATCAATTTAATCTGTATCAGTTTAACTTGTATCAGTTTAATCTGTATCAATTGAATCTGTATCATTTTAATCTGTATCAGTTTAATCTGTATCAATGTATCTGTATCAATTAATCTGTATTTTAATTTTTAATTAATTTGACCTTTATTTTACTAGGCAAGATCAGTTAAGAACAAATTCTTATTTTCAATGACGGCCTAGGAACAGTGACAACTGCCTGTTCAGGGGCAGAACGACAGATTTGTACCTTGTCAGCTTGGGGGTTTGAACTTGCAACTTTCCGGTTACTAGTCCAACGCAATTGATACAGTATCAGTTTAATCTGTATCTGTATCTGTTTAATCTGTATCAGTTTAATCTGTATTGGTTTATCTGTATCAGTTGAATCTGTATCAGTTTAATCTGTGTCAGTTTATCTGTATCAGTTTAATCTGTATCTGTATCAATTTAATCTGTATCAGATTAATCTGTATCAATTTAATCTGTATCAGTTTAATCTGTATCAGTTTAATCTGTATCAGTTTAATCTGTATCTGTATCAGTTGAATCTGTATCAGTTGAATCTGTATCAGTTTAATCTGTATCAATTTAATCTGTATCAGTTTAATCTGTATCAGTTTAATCTGTATCAATTTAATCTGTATCAATTTAATCTGTATCAGTTTAATATGTATCTGTATCAGTTGAATCTGTATCAGTTTATCTGTATCAATTTAATCTGTATCAGTTTAATCTGTATCAATTTAATCTGTATCAGTTTAATCTGTATATGTATCAGTTTTATCTGTATCAGTTTAATTTGTATCAGTTTAATCTGTATCAGTTTAATCTGTATCTGTATCAGTTTCATCTGTATCAGTTTAATCTATCAGTTTAATTTGTATCAGTTTATCTGTATCAGTTTAATTTGTATCAGTTTAATCTGTATCAGTTTAATCTGTATCTGCAATAGTTTAATCTGTATCAATTTAATCTGTATCAGTTTAATCTGTATCAATTTAATCTGTATCAGTTTAATCTGTATCAGTTTATCAGTATCAGTTTATCTATATCAGTTTATCTGTATCAGTATATCTATATCAGTTTAATCTGTATCAGTTTAATCTGTATCAGTTTAATCTGTATCTGTATCAGTTTAATCTGTATCAATTTAATCTGTATCAGTTTATCTGTATCAGTATCAGTTTATCTATATCAGTTTAATCTGTATCAGTTTAATCTGTATCAGTTTAATCTGTATCTGTATCAGTTTAATCTGTATCAGTTTAATCTGTATCTGTATCAGTTTAATCTGTATCAATTTAATCTGTATTAGTTTAATCTGTATCAATTTAATCTGTATCAGTTTAATCTGTATCAATTTAATCAGTATCAGTTTATCTATATCAGTTTAATCTGTATCAGTTTAATCTGTATCAGTTTAATCTGTATCTGTATCAGTTTAATCTGTATCAATTTAATCTGTATCAATTTAATCTGTATCAGTTTAATCTATATCAGTTTAATATGTATCAGTTTATCTGTATCAGTATCAGTTTATCTATATCAATTTAATCAGTATCAGTTTATCTATATCAGTTTAATCTGTATCAGTTTAATCTGTATCAGTTTAATCTGTATCTGTATCAGTTTAATCTGTATCAATTTAATCTGTATCAGTTTAATCTGTATCAATTTAATCTGTATCAGTTTATCTGTATCAGTATCAGTTTATCTATATCAGTTTAATCTGTATCAGTTTAATCTGTATCTGTATCAGTTTAATCTGTATCAGTTTAATCTGTATCTGTATCAGTTTAATCTGTATCAATTTAATCTGTATTAGTTTAATCTGTATCAATTTAATCTGTATCAATTTAATCAGTATCAGTTTATCTATATCAGTTTAATCTGTATCAGTTTAATCTGTATCAGTTTAATCTGTATCTGTATCAGTTTAATCTGTATCAATTTAATCTATCAATTTAATCTGTATCAGTTTAATCTATATCAGTTTAATATGTATCAGTTTATCTGTATCAGTATCAGTTTATCTATATCAATTTAATCTGTATCAGTTTAATCTGTATCAGTTTATCTGTATCAGTATCAGTTTAATCTATATCAGTTTAATCTGTATCAGTTTAATCTGTATCAGTTTAATCTGTATCAATTTAATCTGTATCAATTTAATCTGTATCAGTTTAATCTGTATCAGTTTAATATGTATCAGTTTAATCTGTATCAATTTAATCTGTATCAATTTAATCTGTATCAATTTAATCTGTATCAGTTTAATCTGTATCAATTTAATCTGTATCAATTTAATCTGTATCAATTTAATCTGTATCAATTTCATCTGTATCAGTTTAATCTGTATCAGTTTAATATGTATCAGTTTAATCTGTATCAGTTTAATCTGTATCAATTTAATCTGTATCAATTTAATATGTATCAGTTTAATCTGTATCAGTTTAATCTGTATCAATTTAATCTGTATCAATTTAATCTGTATCAGTTTAATCTGTATCAATTTAATCTGTATCAATTTAATCTGTATCAGTTTAATCTGTATCAATTTAATCTGTATCAATTTAATCTGTATCAGTTTAATCTGTATCAGTTTAATCTGTATCAGTTTAATCTGTATCAGTTTAATCTGTATCAATTTAATCTGTATCAGTTTAATCTGTATCAATTTAATCTGTATCAGTTTATCTGTATCAGTATCAGTTTATCTATATCAATTTAATCTGTATCAGTTTAATCTGTATCAGTTTATCTGTATCAGTATCAGTTTAATCTATATCAGTTTAATATGTATCAGTTTATCTGTATCAGTATCAGTTTATCTATATCAATTTAATCTGTATCAGTTTAATCTGTATCAGTTTATCTGTATCAGTATCAGTTTAATCTATATCAGTTTATATCAGTTTAATCTATATCAGTTTAATCTGTATCAGTTTAATCTGTATCAGTTTATCTGTATCAGTATCAGTTTATCTATATCAGTTTAATCTGTATCAGTTTAATCTGTATCTGTATCAGTTTAATCTGTATCAGTTTAATCTGTATCAGTTTATCTGTATCAGTATCAGTTTACCTTTATCAGTTTAATCTGTATCAGTTTAATCTGTATCTATCAGTTTAATCTGTATCAGTTTATCTGTATCTGTATCAGTTTTGTGGATGTGTTCACTGGATGTCCATGCGTTCCTGATCGTCCTGTAGTTGTGGCCATCCATAGTGGCAGATACACATATCATTACCATCGAATGGACATTTGGTATCCCAGTAACATACCTGAAAATCATTCATCTTTGTAAAGGGAATTTAATAGGATCTCTGTGCAGGTTTGTGTATCATATGATCATCATGGGAGACTGTGTAGTAATTTTGCTGTTTCCTTTGGATAAGATGTTACAACTCAACAAAGCCACAATGTCAGGCAGGTTCTGTCATTTCTGTGCCACTCACAAACTGTTTAGAGATGATTAAATACTGCCCTCTGGTGGGGGAGATTATGAAACAACACCCATCATGCATCACTGTATTGAGAGGGTTATAATAGTGAAATAATAATGTCTTGACATGAACTCATTCCTATTGGCTAGTACTGTGTTCTAGAAGTGTTCTGTTATGAAGGATTGGCCATTGACCTGTCAAGTGTTGTTTTACAATTTTTTTTGTATCTATATGACAACATTGCGGCTCAGGGACACACCGCCCGCTGAGCACAGACGTCAGTCCCAACGTCTATTCCACGTTCGTACAATGTAATGTCATTGAAAAAAGGGTGTAAACAACGTTGATTCAACCAGTGTGTGCCCAGAGGGTAGTTAATGTTCTTAATTTACGCCTTAACCCGAGTGTTGGAGTCCTTTTATTAAAGCTAAAATATTTTTTTTAAAACATCTCTTTTTTTCCCCCTGTGTTTCAGCCTGAAAAAGGTTCAACAAACTTGAGCTGCTGAACTGAGCTGTGTGACGGAGGGTCAGAGAACAGAGGTTGAGACAACAGAGAGGCTCAAAACAAAGAGGCTTGTACTGTGAGTACTTTACACTTCGGTTGGCCTATTTTCTCTATAGGTCTCCCTTTTGGGTAGTCTTTTTTTTAAATATATATTTTTTATGTCTACGGCAGCGTTTCCCAAAACTCGGTCCTCGAGACTCCAAGGGGTACACGTTCTGTTTTTTTTTGTTGCCCCTAGCGCTACACAGCCGATTCAAATAAACAACTAATCATTAAGCGTTGATCATTTGAATCAGCTGTGTAGAGTTAGGGCAAAAAAAACTAAAACGTGTACCCCTTTGGGTTTGGGAAACACTGCCCTAGGTGTAGCTCATCATATTGATGTACTCTAAAAATTGTATGCTAGCTAATATGTTAATATGCTAATTGCATTTCTAGAACCAAAATTCACATTTAAGTCAATTCTGTGACAGATGGACCGGCGGCCATATTGAGTGTTCGTGTCAAATTGATGTGGTCTGTTCCTATGTAACATTGGGCCCTGTGTGTGTGTGTGTGTTTAGGGGTTGTTGCATGCCCAACGGGAGCTGCAGGTGTGTATATCAGGGAAAGCAACACAGGCAGACAGACTGAGGTAACTGGAGCAGGCCCTGACACTCCCTACAGGACATACTGAGAGAGAGAGAGAGAGAGACGCTCTGAGGTACCGACTTGCAGGACTTCTCCTACAGGGTCACCCAGCACAACATGCAGGGGGAGAGTGAACACGAACACCAAGACGATAACATGGTAATCAACCCCTTTATACCGCCCTCTTTCTCTCCATCTTGCTTTTTTACATCCATCTAACAGGATCTTTGTCCAAAATAAGCTCTTATAAAATGCGTTAGTCGTTTGTCAATTTGCGTATTCGTATAAATTTATTTTCTAAATCATTATGTGGACCATTTCTTCATCCAATATAAGATATAATAAAGCTGAGATATACACAAAGGGAATGTTAGCCACATGGAGAATATACATGGTGTATCTGAACAGAACTGTTGTCAGTTTCATCCTAGATATGTATAGCGAGTTGTATGTCTGCTCATCTGTTCCTGGAACAGTTTCCTGTCAGAGATGTATAGAGAGCTGTATGGAACGTCTGTCTGCTCATCTGTTCCTGGAACAGTTTCCTATCGTAGGTGTATACTCAGCCAGATGTATGGAAACATCTGGAATCTGTCTCTTTTCACGACTTGCCCCTGATGAATTTATGATCATTCACAGAATCAGAACAGAACAGAACAGAGCAGAACAGAACATCGTAGCAGAACAGAACAGAACAGAGCAGAACAGAACAGAACAGAACAGAGCAGAACATCGTAGCAGAACAGAACAGAGCAGAACAGAACAGAACAGAACAGAACAGAGCAGAACATCGTAGCAGAACAGAACAGAACAGAACATCGTAGCAGAACAGAACAGAGCAGAACAGAACAGAACAGAGCAGAACATCGTAGCAGAACAGAACAGAGCAGAACAGAACATCGTAGCAGAACAGAGCAGAACATTGTAGCAGAACAGAACAGAACAGAACATCGTAGCAGAACAGAGCAGAGCAGAACATCGTAGCAGAACAGAACAGAACAGAGCAGAACATCGTAGCAGAACAGAACAGAGCAGAACAGAACATCGTAGCAGAACAGAGCAGAGCAGAACATCGTAGCAGAACAGAACAGAACAGAGCAGAACATCGTAGCAGAACAGAACAGAGCAGAACAGAACATCGTAGCAGAACAGAGCAGAGCAGAACATCGTAGCAGAACAGAACAGAACAGAGCAGAACAGAACAGAGCAGAACAGAACATCGTAGCAGAACAGAACAGAACAGAACAGAACAGAACAGAGCAGAACAGAACAGAGCAGAACAGAACAGAACAGAACAGAGCAGAACAGAGCAGAACAGAACAGAGCAGAACAGAACAGAGCAGAACAGAACATCGTAGCAGAACAGAACAGAACAGAACAGAACAGAACAGAGCAGAACAGAACAGAGCAGAACAGAACAGAACAGAACAGAGCAGAACAGAGCAGAACAGAACAGAGCAGAACAGAACAGAGCAGAACAGAACATCGTAGCAGAACAGAACAGAACAGAACAGAACAGAGCAGAACAGAACAGAACAGAACATCGTAGCAGAACAGAACAGAACAGAACAGAACATCGTAGCAGAACAGAACAGAACAGAGCAGAACAGAGCAGAACAGAGCAGAACAGAACAGAACAGAACAGAACAGAACAGAGCAGAACAGAGCAGAACAGAACATCGTAGCAGAACAGAACAGAACAGAACAGAACAGAACAGAACATCGTAGCAGAACAGAACAGAACAGAACAGAGCAGAGCAGAGCAGAGCAGAGCAGAGCAGAACAGAACAGAACAGAGCAGAACAGAGCAGAACAGAGCAGAACAGAGCAGAACAGAACAGAACAGAACAGAACAGAACAGAAGAGAACAGAACAGAACAGAGCAGAACAGAAGAGAACAGAACAGAACATCGTAGCAGAACAGAACAGACTAGTCACTGGTGGCTGAGAAACCATGTTATTAACATGGAGAACGTCTGTCTGCTCATCTGTTCCTGGAACAGTTTCCTATCGTGGGTGTATACTCAGCCAGATGTATGGAAACATCTGGAATCTGTCTCTTTTCACGACTTGCCCCTGATGAATTTATGATCATTCACAGAATCAGAACAGAACAGAACAGAGCAGAACAGAACATCGTAGCAGAACAGAACAGAACAGAACAGAACAGAACAGAACAGAGCAGAACAGAACATCGTAGCAGAACAGAACAGAACAGAGCAGAACAGAACAGAACAGAACAGAACAGAGCAGAACAGAACAGAACAGAACAGAACAGAACAGAGCAGAACAGAACAGAACAGAGCAGAACAGAACAGAACAGAGCAGAACAGAACAGAACAGAGCAGAACATCGTAGCAGAACAGAACAGAGCAGAACATCGTAGCAGAACAGAACAGAACAGAACAGAGCAGAGCAGAACAGAACAGAACAGAACAGAACAGAGCAGAACAGAACAGAACAGAGCAGAACATCGTAGCAGAACAGAACAGAGCAGAACATCGTAGCAGAACAGAACAGAACAGAACAGAACAGAACAGAACAGAACAGAACAGAACAGAGCAGAACAGAACAGAGCAGAACAGAACATCGTAGCAGAACAGAACAGAACAGAGCAGAACATCGTAGCAGAACAGAACAGAGCAGAACATCGTAGCAGAACAGAACAGAACAGAGCAGAACAGAACAGAGCAGAACATCGTAGCAGAACAGAACAGAGCAGAACATCGTAGCAGAACAGAACAGAACAGAGCAGAACAGAACAGAGCAGAACATCGTAGCAGAACAGAACAGAACAGAGCAGAACAGAGCAGAACAGAACATCGTAGCAGAACAGAACAGAGCAGAACATCGTAGCAGAACAGAGCAGAACATCGTAGCAGAACAGAACAGAACAGAACAGAGCAGAACAGAACAGAACAGAACAGAACAGAACATCGTAGCAGAACAGAACAGAGCAGAACATCGTAGCAGAACAGAACAGAACAGAGCAGAACAGAACAGAGCAGAACAGAACATCGTAGCAGAACAGAGCAGAGCAGAACATCGTAGCAGAACAGAACAGAACAGAGCAGAACAGAACAGAGCAGAACAGAACATCGTAGCAGAACAGAACAGAGCAGAACATCGTAGCAGAACAGAACAGAACAGAACAGAACAGAGCAGAACAGAACAGAACAGAACAGAACAGAACATCGTAGCAGAACAGAACAGAGCAGAACATCGTAGCAGAACAGAACAGAACAGAGCAGAACAGAACATCGTAGCAGAACAGAGCAGAACAGAACAGAGCAGAACATCGTAGCAGAACAGAACAGAACAGAGCAGAACAGAACAGAGCAGAACATCGTAGCAGAACAGAACAGAGCAGAACATCGTAGCAGAACAGAACAGAACAGAGCAGAACAGAACAGAGCAGAACATCGTAGCAGAACAGAACAGAACAGAGCAGAACAGAGCAGAACAGAACATCGTAGCAGAACAGAACAGAGCAGAACATCGTAGCAGAACAGAGCAGAACATCGTAGCAGAACAGAACAGAACAGAACAGAGCAGAACAGAACAGAACAGAGCAGAACAGAACAGAGCAGAACAGAGCAGAACAGAACAGGAGAGAACAGAACAGAACAGAACAGAGCAGAACAGAACAGAGCAGAACAGAACATCGTAGCAGAACAGAGCAGAACAGAACAGAGCAGAACAGAACAGAACAGAACATCGTAGCAGAACAGAACAGAACAGAACATCGTAGCAGAACAGAGCAGAACAGAACAGAACAGAACAGGAGAGAACAGAACAGAACAGAACAGAACATCGTAGCAGAACAGAACAGAACAGAACAGAGCAGAGCAGAGCAGAGCAGAACAGAACAGAACATCGTAGCAGAACAGAGCAGAACAGAACAGAACAGAACAGAACAGAACAGAACAGAACAGAACAGAAGAGAATAGAACAGAACAGAAGAGAATAGAACAGAACATCGTAGCAGAACAGAACAGAACAGAACAGAACAGAACAGAAGAGAACAGAACAGAACATCGTAGCAGAACAGAACAGAACAGAACAGAACATCGTAGCAGAACAGAACAGAACAGAACAGAACATCGTAGCAGAACAGAGCAGAACAGAGCAGAACAGAACAGAACAGAACAGAGCAGAACAGAACAGAAGAGAACAGAACAGAACATCGTAGCAGAACAGAACAGACTAGTCACTGGTGGCTGAGAAACCATGTTATTAACATGGAGAACGTCTGTCTGCTCATCTGTTCCTGGAACAGTTTCCTATCGTAGGTGTATACTCAGCCAGATGTATGGAAACATCTGGAATCTGTCTCTTTTCACGACTTGCCCCTGATGAATTTATGATAATTCACAGAATCAGAACAGAACAGAACAGAGCAGAACAGAACATCGTAGCAGAACAGAACAGAACAGAGCAGAACAGAACAGAACAGAGCAGAACAGAACATCGTAGCAGAACAGAACAGAACAGAGCAGAACAGAACAGAACAGAACAGAACAGAGCAGAACAGAACAGAGCAGAACAGAACATCGTAGCAGAACAGAACAGAGCAGAACATCGTAGCAGAACAGAACAGAACAGAGCAGAACAGAACAGAGCAGAACAGAACATCGTAGCAGAACAGAACAGAGCAGAGCAGAACAGAACAGAACAGAACAGAGCAGAACATCGTAGCAGAACAGAACAGAGCAGAACATCGTAGCAGAACAGAACAGAGCAGAACAGAACAGAACATCGTAGCAGAACAGAGCAGAACATCGTAGCAGAACAGAACAGAACAGAACAGAACATCGTAGCAGAACAGAGCAGAACATCGTAGCAGAACAGAGCAGAGCAGAACAGAACAGAACAGAACATCGTAGCAGAACAGAGCAGAACATCGTAGCAGAACAGAACAGAACAGAACATCGTAGCAGAACAGAGCAGAACATCGTAGCAGAACAGAGCAGAACATCGTAGCAGAACAGAGCAGAACATCGTAGCAGAACAGAGCAGAACATCGTAGCAGAACAGAGCAGAACAGAACAGAACAGAGCAGAACAGAGCAGAACAAAACATCGTAGCAGAACAGAACAGAACAGAACATCGTAGCAGAACAGAGCAGAACAGAACAGAACAGGAGAGAACAGAACAGAACAGAACAGAACATCGTAGCAGAACAGAGCAGAACAGAGCAGAGCAGAGCAGAGCAGAGCAGAACAGAGCAGAACAGAGTAGAACAGAACAGAACAGAACAGAGCAGAACAGAGCAGAACAGAACAGAACAGAACATCGTAGCAGAACAGAGCAGAACAGAGCAGAGCAGAGCAGAGCAGAGCAGAGCAGAACAGAGTAGAACAGAACAGAACAGAGCAGAGCAGAACAGAGCAGAACAGAGTAGAACAGAACAGAACAGAACAGAGCAGAACAGAGCAGAACAGAACAGAACATCGTAGCAGAACAGAACAGACTAGTCACTGGTGGCTGAGAAACCATGTTATTTACATGGAGAAGGACAACACACCATATTGCCAAGCAGATTGCCAGGGGCTGAATGCTCCTCACCGTGTCACCCTTTATAGAACATATGTGCCTGTCAAACTATGTATCACTAATTGGTTCATTCATTTTATATTGACATGATTGTAACATTTGACAACTTTTAGCTTGTTTGACATATAAACACACAAGCACATGCACACGCACACACACAACACACGTTTAACTGTGTATCGTGAGTCATTTTTCTGATGATATTGAAAGGCATTGGCCTCCATGACAAACCAGCTGTAAACAATATCAATTAAAACAGGCTTTTGCTAGATGTTGTTATGTTTAGAGGCCAATAATCCCTGACCAGGGATGAAAGTGGATCATCGAGAGGAGTCAGTATTAGTGAGAATATTATATTAGCGACGGTATTAGCACACATATGGCACGTTCACAGACAGACAGGGTTTACAGTAGTACAGGATTGTATGAGATCTGGGTCAGGCCGTGATTCCTAACTCTGCACCATATGGCTACGTGCTGAGGCCACAGAGGAATAGAGCTGGGGGCGAGGAGGGGGGGGAGGGTCTCCTCTCTGGGGACAGCCCTATGGGGACAGCCCTCAGTCAGAACATAAGGGTCTGTCTCTATGGGGACGGCCCTCAGTCAGAACATAAGGGTTTGTCTCTATGGGGACGGCCCTCAGTCAGAACATAAGGGTCTGTCTCTATGGGGACGGCCCTCAGTCAGAACATAAGGGTCTGTCTCTATGGGGACGGCCCTCAGTCAGAACATAAGGGTCTATCTCTATGGGGACGGCCCTCAGTCAGAACATAAGGGTCTGTCTCTATGGGGACGGCCCTCAGTCAGAACATAAGGGTCTGTCTCTATGGGGACGGCCCTCAGTCAGAACATAAGGGTCTGTCTCTATGGGGACAGCCCTCAGTCAGAACATAAGGGTCTGTCTCTATGGGGACGGCCCTCAGTCAGAACATAAGGGTCTGTCTCTATGGGGACAGCCCTCAGTCAGAACATAAGGGTCTGTCTCTATGGGGACAGCCCTCAGTCAGAACATAAGGGTCTGTCTCTATGGGGACAGCCCTCAGTCAGAACATAAGGGTCTGTCTCTATGGGGACGGCCCTCAGTCAGAACATAAGGGTCTGTCCACTCTATAAAAATGAAGTCTGGTTTGTTGTAGTGTTGTAAGGTAAGTCTACTGTTCTTTAATATTCATATGATCGTAAATTATTTATAGGCTAACATTGAAGACATGCTGTTTGAAGCAGACTGTTTATGGGGTGGCAGGTAGCCTAGTGGTTAGAGCGTTGGACTCATAACCTAAAGGTTGGTGGATCAAATCCCCCAGATGACATTAACCCACGGTTCCTAGGCCGTCGTTGTAAATAAGCATTTGCTCTTAACTGACTTGCTCAGTTAAATATAACAACTGTCCTTTTGTTTCGAACCTAAAATGTAATGTAATGAGTGTGAATTTGAATGCTGTGAATTTGAATTTGAATTTGAATGCTGTGAATTTGAATGCTGTGAATTTGAATGCTGTGAATTTGAATGCTGTGAATTTGAATTTGAATGCTGTGAATTTGAATGCTGTGAATTTGAATTTGAATGCTGTGAATTTGAATGCTGTGAATTTGAATGCTGTGAATTTGAATGCTGTGAATTTGAATTTGAATGCTGTGAATTTGCATGCTGTGAATTTGAATGCTGTGAATTTGAATGCTGTGAATTTGAATGCTGTGAATTTGAATGCTGTGAATTTGAATGCTGTGAATTTGAATGAGAGGCTAATACAGGTTGTTTGCATTATTCAATGGTGTAAAATGTATATTTGAGAAGAAAAGTTCCTATTAAAAGTGGGCCTCAACATGGGGTAAACTGGGATCTCTGTCCCAGGAAGACTCTTCACATTTTCCTACAAAATTAAATGACAAGACCTGGGAAATTACAACATTTGGCCTGAGGTTTCCCCTACGTACAGATCTAGGATCAGCTTCCCCTTCCCCGATCCTAAACTTAACCATTAGTAGGGGAAATGCAAAACTGACCCAAGATCAGCATTTAGGGGCAACTTCACCCTACTCCCATGCGTGGGAAAGAGGGTTGAGCTTGGTATGTAACGATTAACCTTTACTCTGGATAAAACTCTTGTTGTTTTCATTAGCTGTTACATACTTCTGCCTTTAAAGGTCAGTAGCAGAAAAGGCTCTTGTTTTCATTTCTCCTTCAGTCTAGTGTATTTACTTCACGTTAAGTCGCTAGTCCAGTGTATTTACTTCACGTTAAGTCGCTAGTCCAGTGTATTTACTTCACGCTAAGTCGCTAGTCTAGTGTATTTACTTCACGCTAAGTCGCTAGTCCAGTGTATTTACTTCACGCTAAGTCGCTAGTCTAGTGTATTTACTTCACGCTAAGTCGCTAGTCTAGTGTATTTACTTCACGCTAAGTCGCTAGTCTAGTGTATTTCCTTCACGCTAAGTCGCTTGTCCAGTGTATTTACTTCACACTAAGTCGCCATGAATTCAAAGCAAACGCATAATTGACACATGACCCGAATGCAGTTAGTAAACCCTACAGGAATCCCCTACAGTACAGCCTAGAAAAGAACGCGTGCCTCTTTGAGCTGACATTGTGACTCTTCAGACGGTGACACATTTGATAGGACAATGCACAATTCACTTGATAGACAACCTCCAACCATTGACAGAAAATCAACTACATTTGGCAAAATCTAGTTGCTAATTATACATATCGCAGATCAGCTCATTAATAACAGGGAGATGAAGATTGGAAATTGTTTTAAATAAATGAAGGAAAAGCAGTCGACAAGTGCTCAGCAAATGTGGGAACTCCTTCAAGACTGTATTAAAAGCATTCCAGGTGAAGCTGGTTGAGAAAATGCCAAGAGTGTGCAAAGCTGTCATTAAGGCAAAGGGTGGCTACTTTAAATAATCTCAAATGTAAAATATATTTTGATTTGTTTAACACTTTTTTTGGTTACTACATGATTCCATATGTGTTATTTCATAGTTTTGATGTCGTCACTATTATTCTACAATGTAGAAAATAGTAAAAAAATTAAGAAAAACCCTTGAATGGGTAGGTGTGCCCAAACTGGTCAACAGTATGTATTTCACCCCCAGCACCCTTACTTCCTGCGGCTATGCATCGTGGCACAGCCAAGCCTATTTGGGGAAAACCCTGGCATAGTGACGATAAATTGATTTGAAATGCTTTAAATGAGCACTTCTGATTTTTTTTGCGGTATTTCCCAGGATTCCCTGGGTAAATATGAATATTCCCGGTATTGAATCTTGGTATATTTTCGGGGAAAAAACAATCCCTACTGGCTACTGAGATATCGCGTTGCCAGCCACAACAAAAGGTAAGGCAAGAATGTAATGTGAATTTGAAAAGTCACCCAGCTCCTTCTGACTCTTCTTCCTATCTCATAGTGGGAATAAGGGCCTAACTTTGAAACAAATCTATTTTACTCACCAGCAAGGTTAGAATCTATTCCATGTCCATCCAGTCACTTCAGGAAGTCAACTGAAAATCCAATTTACAATTTTCCTCATTTCAGTTTATTTCTTGAATTGCCTGAAATTAAATGAAATTGACCCCAATCCTGTCTACCATGTGTTACAGTGCGTTACATATTAACACATCATTAACTCAGCTCATGGGTTCAGCTAAAATAATAACATTAAAAATGGGGGCTTAAATGCTTTATCCCTGCATGGCCTGTAAATATAGTAAATGCCAAGGTGATTAGAAATGATCCTGACCCCCAGAGAGGCCCTCCAACCGGCCCTGTGGTCCCCGGCCGCCACTACCTCTCCCTGGGGGAGGATGCAAGGTGAGACCCAGGACCGGGATTAGAATTTAGGCCTAATTTCCCGAGCCATAGCAGCTGCTGGACACTGGCCACTTCATTTATATAAGTAGCATTAGCGCTAGCATTAGTGTAATGTAATTGCAGCTCTTTGATTATGAATTGAAGAAGCTCTTTTGGCTAAATGGAAAATTATTAGTTTTTGTTCACTGCTATCGGTGTTGGAATGGAGAGACCATTTTGAGGTGTGTGTGTGTGTGTGTGTGTCTGTGTATATGTTTGTGTGTATGTCCTCTGCTCTGCGCTGGGTCCCATTTCATTTCATATGCCTGGGTTCACCTTGACACATCGACACCACAGCTATCTCTTTAATTCACACACACACACACACACACACACACAGATAGAGCTTATATAATGTGAATGTGTAGCTTTTCGACTCTCTAATCCCCCTAAGCATGGAAAACATAATGTGATAACGTAATTAAATTAGACAAACTAACATGATCATTCTCAGCTCAGTATACTAGAAGGTCAGAGGTCTCTGGTTCAGAATGAAGGAGAGAGACAGTATACTAGAGGTCAGAGGTCTCTGGTTCAGAATGAAGGAGAGAGACAGTATACTAGAGGTCAGAGGTCTCTGGTTCAGAATGAAGGAGAGAGACAGTATACTAGAGGTCAGAGGTCTCTGGTTCAGAATGAAGGAGAGAGACAGTATACTAGAGGTCAGAGGTCTCTGGTTCAGAATGAAGGAGAGAGACAGTATACTAGAGGTCAGAGGTCTCTGGTTCAGAATGAAGGGTGAAGGAGAGAGACAGTATACTAGAGGTCAGAGGTCTCTGGTTCAGAATGAAGGGTGATGGAGAGAGACCGTATACTAGAGGTCAGAGGTCTCTGGTTCAGAATGAAGGGTGATGGAGAGAGACCGTATACTAGAGGTCAGAGGTCTCTGGTTCAGAATGAAGGGTGAAGGAGAGAGACAGTATACTAGAGGTCAGAGGTCTCTGGTTCAGAATGAAGGGTGATGGAGAGAGACCGTATACTAGAGGTCAGAGGTCTCTGGTTCAGAATGAAGGGTGATGGAGAGAGACCGTATACTAGAGGTCAGAGGTCTCTGGTTCAGAATGAAGGGTGAAGGAGAGAGACAGTATACTAGAGGTCAGAGGTCTCTGGTTCAGAATGAAGGGTGATGGAGAGAGACACACAGTCTTAAAGGGACACACTATCACACCATCTTATGTCCTCTGTGGGTTACAGAGAAAGACTGATATCTCTCACTGGGAGCTGTGATGTAGTGTGAGACATTCAACTGGCACAGAAAAAAACATGTTACGTCTCTGTCACCTAAGAGTGTATTGAGGATTAACTCAGACACACCGTTCTGGATCAGATACTAGCTAATGGTTGACTCTAATGGTTGACTCTAATGGTTGACTCTAATGGTGGATTCTAATTGTTGACTCTAATGGTTGATTCTAATTGTTGACTCTAATGGTTGACTCTAGTGGATGACTCTAGTGGATGACTCTAGTGGATGACTCTAATGGATGACTCTAATGGATGACTCTAGTGGATGACTCTAGTGGATGACTCTAGTGGATGACTCTAGTGGATGACTCTAATGGATGACTCTAATGGGTGACTCTAATGGGTGACTCTAATGGTTGACTCTAATGGTTGACTCTAATGGTTGACTCTAGTGGTTGACTCTAGTGGATGACTCTAGTGGATGACTCTAATGGATGACTCTAATGGATGATTCTAATGGTTGACTCTAATGATTGACTCTAATGGTTGACTCTTATGGTTGACTCTAATGGATGACTCTAATAGATTACTCTAATGGATGACTCTAATGATTGACTCTAATGATTGACTCTAATGGATGACTCTAATGGATGACTCTAGTGGATGACTCTAATGGATGACTCTAGTGGATGACTCTAGTGGATGACTCTAGTGGATGACTCTAGTGGATGACTCTAGTGGATGACTCTAATGGATGACTCTAATGGATGACTCTAGTGGATGACTCTAGTGGATGACTCTAATGGTTGACTCTAATGATTGACTCTAATACTCTTGCCTCACCACAGCAGGGCCTTTTCTGCGTGTATTGTTCTTCCATGATATCAGTCATTATTTCTCCTGTCCAGACATGAGTGAATTGGGAAGAGGGATATTTCATAATATAAGGAGGAATGGTTCTGCCCTTTCTGCTACTGACCTTTAAAGGCAGAAGTACGTAACAGCTAATGAAAACAACAAGAGTTTTATCCAGAGTAAAGGTTCCAGACCGACATCATCGTTACATGCCAAGCTCAACCCTCTTTCCCACGCATGGGAGTAGGGTGAAGTTGCCCCTAAATGCTGATCTTGGGTCAGTTTTGCATTTCCCCTACTAATGGTTAAGTTTAGGATCGGGGAAGGGGAAGCTGATTCTAGATCTGTACGTAAGGGGAAACCTCACCCAGGAGCCCCACTGTGTTGAAAACCGTAGATTTCTCTCTTAGGAAGCCACTGCCGTTAAAGAGACGAGGAGTGTATCCAGCCATAGCAACCCTATCAACCCTAGCAACCATAGCTCGACCCCGGAGCAAGGCCGAGACTCAGTCAACCGTAACGGCCGCACCAGAGGGACGTTGTCCTCCACTGAGGTTCCGTCTCTACGGGGTCTCAGGAAGACGCAGAGCAGCTCGTTGGAGGAGGAAGAGAAGGTCTCCGGGACCAATAAGAGGACGGTGCTGTCCAGAGGATCTAATCTAACCCGCTCCGGGAGTGTCAAGGACCTGATTCACAAGTTCTCGGGCTCCTCGTCAGTCAATGAATACGACTCACCGGTTCTGTCAATGGGCGGATCCCTGCCCGAAGACTCTAACCGGCCAATCAGGATGTCCACAGCCAGAACAGTGGAGGTACTGGCCTATCAGAACTCCCAGTCCAACCCAAACACAGCCACTCTCAGTAGTACCACAGTACAGACACAGAGCCCAGTCAGAATATCCACAGCGAAGTCCACCTCCCAGTCCAACCCAGCCATTCACAGCAGCAGCACCGTAGAGAGCCAGAACCCGGTACCTTCTATCGAACTAACCCCTCCACCCATGGAGTCTCAGCCCGGCCTTAAGGGGACCAAGACAGGCTCACCACAGCCCAGGAGTCCTTCAGACAGTGATTCCCAGAAGGGTGAGGGCCAGAACCAGGGTGGCTCTCACAAAGATTCCATGGCAGGCTCTGGATTGGCTTCGGTAAGTAGACCTCTAGATAGGCTCCTTTTGTAAAGGGCCAAGAACTGACCACACCGATCACTGATTGGTTGGCATCCGAGACCACGTCCACCAGTGATCATACTCCGTATGAAGATCACACAGCATGGCCTGCCTGTCTGTCTGCCTGTCTGTCTGTCTGTCTTGTCTGTTTGTCCACAACAACAGCAATCAACACAATCGTGCATCCGCCTTTTCATTCGTCTGTGCATGCGTGACCAATAGCAGTCCATTCGTCTGTGCATGCGTGACCAATAGCAGCCCATCTGCACCCCTAACTCTTGCATCTAACAAATCAAACTCAACGTAAGGGCTTGTTCCTAACACGAGGCTCTTAGTCATAATGAGCTGTAGCATTGCTATGTCATGTGTGTGGATGTTGTTACCACTGTGCTGTACGGCGATGTCACTCATGTTCACGTCACACCGTTGCATGTCTGTTCAGTGGAATTGACTGGTTCGATTTGCACGTGATACAATCTCAGATCTCTCTCCTGAACATAACAGCATCTTGAAATACCACCGAATGCTCCCTGCGCTGTACTGTACTGTGCGCCTGTCTGTCAACAGCTATACTATTGATTTCTCTCTCTCTCTCTCCCCCCTGTCTCTCTCCCCCTGTCTCTCTCCCCCCTGTCTCTCTCCCCCTGTCCCTCTCCCCCCTGTCTCTCTCCCCCTGTCCCTCTCCCCCCTGTCTCTCTCCCCCCTTCCCTCTCCCCCTGTCTCTCTCCCCCCCCCTGTCTCTCTCCCCCTTCCCTCTCCCCCTGTCTCTCTCCCCCCTGTCTCTCTCCCCCCTTCCCTCTGTCTCTCTCCCCCTGTCCTCTCCCCCTGTCTCTCTCCCCGTCTCTCCCCCCCTTCCCTCTCCCCCCTGCCTCTCTCCCCCCTGTCTCTCTCCCCCTGTCTCTCCCCCCCCTGTCTCTCTCCCCCTGTCTCTCCCCCCCCTGCCCTCTCCCCCCTGTCTCTCTCCCCTTTCCCTCTCCCCCCTTCCCTCTCCCCCCTGCCTCTCTCCCCCCTGTCTCTCTCCCCCTGTCTCTCCCCCCCCTGCCCTCTCCCCCCTGTCTCTCTCACCCCTTCCCTGTCCCTCTCCCTCTCTCCATCCATATATTTAATATCTTCTCCTCTTCCTCCAGGAATCAGACTTTAATCCCAACAAGAGGCCTGAAAGTCCCCCATCTGAAGACGAGCCATCCAATCCCATCAAAGTCCGCCAGAACCCCAAATACCAGCTGTACCTGAGTGGAGACGTGACGGGGAACGGTTCCAGGGATACGAATGGAACATTTGGGGGAGAGAACGGGAACGGGATGGAACCCAGGAACAGTTCCCGTTGGGACAGCGCTAGTTCCAGATTCGGGCCAAACTATCACGGGTCCCTGGAATCTCTGGCCTCTCGGGACTGGGACACCATGTCGGACAGGGTGAGGAACAGAGGCCTGGGGCCACTTGGGGCTGGTACTGAGGCCAGAGGAATAAGACAGGTTTGAGGCGTGGGCCTCCAGGAGCCAGGGATTTAATTCAGGGGTGGTGGTGGGGCCAGCACTGCTAGGGGCCAGGAGATGTTGATGGGGAATGAGAGGAACAGTAGTAGGTTCTTCAAGGGGACAGGGGAATCAGATATGGAGTGTGATCAGCACCTGTCTGTCTGTTCTGCCTGTCTGTCTGCTCTGCCTGTCTGTCTGCTCTGCCTGTCTGTCTGTTCCACCTGTCTGTCTGCTCTGCCTGTCTGTCTGCTCCACCTGTCTGTCTGTGTCTGTCTGCTCCACCTGTCTGTCTGTTCCACCTGTCTGTCTGCTCTACCTGTCTGTCTGCCCCACCTGTCTGTCTGCCCCACCTGTCTGTCTGCTCCACCTGTCTGTCTGTGTCTGTCTGCTCCACCTGTCTGTCTGCTCCACCTGTCTGTCTGCGCCATCTGTCTGTTCCACCTGTCTGTCTGCTCCACCTGTCTGTCTGCTCCACCTGTCTGTTCCACCTGTCTGTCTGCTCCACCTGTATGTCTGCTCCACCTGTCTGTCTGCTCCGCCTGTCTGTCTGCTCCACCTGTCTGTCTGCTCCACCTGTCTGTTCCACCTGTCTGTCTGCTCCACCTGTCTGTCTGCTCCACCTGTCTGTCTGCTCCGCCTGTCTGTCTGCTCCGCCTGTCTGTCTGCTCCACCTGTCTGTCTGCTCCACCTGTCTGTTCCACCTGTCTGTCTGCTCCACCTGTATGTCTGCTCCACCTGTCTGTCTGCTCCGCCTGTCTGTCTGTTCCGCCTGTCTGTCTGCTCCGCCTGTCTGTTTGCTCCGCCTGTCTGTACTGTAGGAGCATGGCGTGAGCCACCTGTCTGTACTGTAGGAGCATGGCGTGAGCCACCTGTCTGTACTGTAGGAGCATGGCGTGAGCCACCTGTCTGTACTGTAGGAGCATGGCGTGAGCCACCTGTCTGTACTGTAGGAGCATGGCGTGAGCCACCTGTCTGTACTGTAGGAGCATGGCGTGAGCCACCTGTCTGTACTGTAGGAGCATGGCGTGAGCCACCTGTCTGTACTGTAGGAGCATGGCGTGAGCCACCTGTCTGTACTGTAGGAGCATGGCGTGAGCCACCTGTCTGTACTGTAGGAGCATGGCGTGAGCCACCTGTCTGTACTGTAGGAGCATGGCGTGAGCCACCTGTCTGTACTGTAGGAGCATGGCGTGAGCCACCTGTCTGTACTGTAGGAGCATGGCGTGAGCCACCTGTCTGTACTGTAGGAGCATGGCGTGAGCCACCTGTCTGTACTGTAGGAGCATGGCGTGAGCCACCTGTCTGTACTGTAGGAGCATGGCGTGAGCCACCTGTCTGTACTGTAGGAGCATGGCGTGAGCCACCTGTCTGTACTGTAGGAGCATGGCGTGAGCCACCTGTCTGTACTGTAGGAGCATGGCGTGAGCCACCTGTCTGCCTGCTCCACCTGTCTGTACTGTAGGAGCATGGCGTGAGCCACCTGTCTGTACTGTAGGAGCATGGCGTGAGCCACCTGTCTGTACTGTAGGAGCATGGCGTGAGCCACCTGTCTGTACTGTAGGAGCATGGCGTGAGCCACCTGTCTGCCTGCTCCACCTGTCTGTACTGTAGGAGCATGGCGTGAGCCACCTGTCTGCCTGCTCCACCTGTCTGTACTGTAGGAGCATGGCGTGAGCCACCTGTCTGCCTGCTCCACCTGTCTGTACTGTAGGAGCATGGCGTGAGCCACCTGTCTGTACTGTAGGAGCATGGCGTGAGCCACCTGTCTGCCTGCTCCACCTGTCTGTACTGTAGGAGCATGGCGTGAGCCACCTGTCTGTACTGTAGGAGCATGGCGTGAGCCACCTGTCTGCCTGCTCCACCTGTCTGTACTGTAGGAGCATGGCGTGAGCCACCTGTCTGTACTGTAGGAGCATGGCGTGAGCCACCTGTCTGTACTGTAGGAGCATGGCGTGAGCCACCTGTCTGTACTGTAGGAGCATGGCGTGAGCCACCTGTCTGTACTGTAGGAGCATGGCGTGAGCCACCTGTCTGTACTGTAGGAGCATGGCGTGAGCCACCTGTCTGTACTGTAGGAGCATGGCGTGAGCCACCTGTCTGTACTGTAGGAGCATGGCGTGAGCCACCTCTCTGTCTGCTCCACCTGTCTGTACTGTAGGAGCATGGCGTGAGCCACCTCTCTGTCTGTTCCACCTGTCTGTACTGTAGGAGCATGGCGTGAGCCACCTGTCTGTACTGTAGGAGCATGGCGTGAGCCACCTGTCTGCTCCACCTGTCTGTACTGTAGGAGCATGGCGTGAGCCACCTGTCTGCTCCACCTGTCTGTACTGTAGGAGCATGGCGTGAGCCACCTCTCTGTCTGTTCCACCTGTCTGTACTGTAGGAGCATGGCGTGAGCCACCTCTCTGTCTGTTCCACCTGTCTGTACTGTAGGAGCATGGCGTGAGCCACCTGTCTGCTCCACCTGTCTGTACTGTAGGAGCATGGCGTGAGCCACCTCTCTGTCTGTTCCACCTGTCTGTACTGTAGGAGCATGGCGTGAGCCACCTGTCTGCTCCACCTGTCTGTACTGTAGGAGCATGGCGTGAGCCACCTCTCTGTCTGTTCCACCTGCCTGTACTGTAGGAGCATGGTGTGAGCCACCTTAGACCTGGCGTTTATGATACAGCGCCATCTACTGGTGTACAACAGGCGTTTACAATAATATTAAAATTAAAATCCGTATTGAATTAACCGTGGACAATATGACCATTTCACCAGTGGTGAATCCTCGGCACAGCGTTGTCAAGGACAACGTTTTAAGAATGTTTTCTCTATATTGATTTCTTTTATCAATGGAATGTTTCTGTGTGTTGTCTAGCTGGGAGGTTTTGAGAGTCCTCCCAGGGTGTTCAACAGTCCCTACGCTACAGCGGCTTCCACGGACTACAACCCTGGCATGTACCGGATGTCAGAGTATAAGGTAAAACACTCAGCAAAAGGGGATTATGTGGTACAGAAACAACTATTTTACTAATATCTTGTTTGTCCTAGAGAGCATAGAATCATGATATTATGTACAGCCCATTTACCTGTTTGTCTTCCTTTCTCTATCTGCCTCCTCTCTCCTCTCCTCTCCTCTCCTCTCCTCCTCTCCTCTCCTCTCCCCCTCTCCTCTCATCTCCTCTCCTCTCCTCTCCTCTCCTCTCCCCTCCCCTCCTCTCCTCCTCTCCTCTCCCCTCCTCTCCTCTCCTCTCCTCTCCTCTCCTCTCCTCCCACTCGATTACATGCAGGAGGGGTTGTCTCCAGCCACATCAGAGCTGAACCTGTTCAACAGCTACAACAGCAGGAGTACCAGCCCTGTGCCCTCCTTCACCCGGACTGTGACCGCCCCACGTGCACCTTTCTCAACCTACGACACCATCAGGAGGCGGGACCAGCAGGTTTAAAAAAACTATCAGTATTGTAGACTGACCTCTTCCCAGCTGTTGACTATAGTGTCAGGTATATCAGTATTGTAGACTGACCTCTTCCCAGCTGTTGACTATAGTGTCAGGTATATCAGTATTGTAGACTGACCTCTTCCCAGCTGTTGACTATAGTGTCAGGTATATCAGTATTGTAGACTGACCTCTTCCCAGCTGTTGACTATAGTGTCAGGTATATCAGTATTGTAGACTGACCTCTTCCCAACTGTTGACTATAGTGTCAGGTATATCAGTATTGTAGACTGACCTCTTCCCAGCTGTTGACTATAGTGTCAGGTATATCAGTATTGTAGACTGACCTCTTCCCAGCTGTTGACTATAGTGTCAGGTATATCAGTATTGTAGACTGACCTCTTCCCAGCTGTTGACTATAGTGTCAGGTATATCAGTATTGTAGACTGACCTCTTCCCAGTTGTTGACTATAGTGTCAGGTATATCAGTATTGTAGACTGACCTCTTCCCAGTTGTTGACTATAGTGTCAGGTATATCAGTATTGTAGACTGACCTCTTCCCAGCTGTTGACTATAGTGTCAGGTATATCAGTATTGTAGACTGACCTCTTCCCAGTTGTTGACTATAGTGTCAGGTATATCAGTATTGTAGACTGACCTCTTCCCAGCTGTTGACTATAGTGTCAGGTATATCAGTATTGTAGACTGACCTCTTCCCAGTTGTTGACTATAGTGTCAGGTATATCAGTATTGTAGACTGACCCCTGGTTCTTACAGGGGATGTCAAGCCAACTCCACATGCGTTCCACTGTGTCGTCTGTCGCTATGCCCAACAAGAGAGACTACATCGAGGAGTTGACCAGGCAGTTGGATGCCTGTCAGAAGGTGCAGTATGAAAACACACACTCATTCTCCCTCCCTCCCTCCCTCCCTCCCTCCCTCCCTCCCTCCCTCCCTCCCTCCCTCCCTCCCTCCCTCCTGTCCTTCCCTCCTTCCCCCCTTCCCCTCCCCCTCTCCCCTCCTTCCTTCCTTCCTTCCTTCCTTCCTTCCCTCCCTCCCTCCCTCCCTCCCTCCTGTCCTTCCCTCCTTCCCCCCCCTCCCCCCCTCCCCTCCTTCCTTCCTTCCCTCCCCCCGCCTTCCTCCCTCTCTCTCTCCCCCCTCTCCGCTCCTCTCTCCCTCCCTCCTTCATATCCGCTGTGTCCCCCTCCTGTCCACAGAGGAACCAGTTCCTGGAGGCAGAGAGCGTAGAGATGGACAAGGAGAGGAACCAGATCAGGTTGGAGATGAGAAGCCTGTTGGTGAACAACGAGGACCTTCTCAGAACCAACAGTACCCTGCAGGTGTGTAGCATGATGGACTACAATACCCAGAATGCCCGTGTCAGATATCTGATTTGATCTCAGTGAAGATGTTGCCTGGGTACCAGTCTGTTTGTGCCGTGATACCACTCCTTGTCATGCAAAACATGGTTAAGAGTGACATGATGGCACAAACAGACTGGTACCCAGGCTAGTAAAGAGGTTCCTGAAGCTAACGTAATGTCCTGTCTCCTTATCAATCCAAGATGGAGATGAGTAGGATGAGGATGAGGATGGTAGAGCTGGAGAGAGACAACACGGCCATGACAGAACGCTTCAGAGTTATGGAGGTGGGCTTCTGGACTACACAAACTACACTGTACCACTGGACTACACAGAAACTACACTGTACCACTGGACTACACATAAACTACACTGTGTACCACTGGACTACACAGAAACTACACTGTGTACCACTGGACTACACAGAAACTACACTGTATCACTGGACTACACAGAAACTACACTGTACCACTGGACTACACATAAACTACACTGTACCACTGGACTACACATAAACTACACTGTACCACTGGACTACACAGAAACTACACTGTACCACTGGACTACACATAAACTACACTGTACCACTGGACTACACAGAAACTACACTGTACCACTGGACTACACAGAAACTACACTGTATACCACTGGACTACACATAAACTACACTGTATACCACTGGACTACACATAAACTACACTGTACCACTGGACTACACATAAACTACACTGTACCACTGGACTACACAGAAACTACACTGTATACCACTGGACTACACATAAACTACACTGTGTCCCACTGGACTACACATAAACTACACTGTAACACTGGACTACACATAAACTACACTGTGTACATTCTTCTGAGACTCTTTAATGGAGCTGGATAGAAGGATTATCTTACAACACACAAGCTCTCAAATAGTTCAGGTTAAGAGCGTTGGGCCAGTAGCTGAAAGGTTGCTGGTTTGAATCCCTGAGCTGACTAGGTGAACAATCTATCGATGTGCCCTTTGAGCAAGGCACTTAACCCTAATTTCCCCTGTAAGTCACTCTGGGTAAAGGTGCTAAAATGTGAATGTACCAGCGCCTCAAATCTCCTACTGCTTCAGCTCCTGTTATAGAAAATGACAAAAATGGAGATCCTGCACTTGAATATAAACAGGACCAGCACCCGGCACCTATTTCAGCTCAAGTCAAACACTAGTGGTTGTGTTTTCTAAGTGTTGAAACGCAGAGGATGTCTCTAGAGAGCTGATCTCCTTTATGTTTCCTCCAGACGGAGCTGACCGAGGCCAGAGAGATGATGGTGGAGGCCAACACTCAGGAATACGCCTTCAACTTCCTGCAGCAGTCTCTGAAGAATAAGATACAGGACGCTGAGGTACAGTATAGGCTTCTCCGTAATCAGATTCCACCACAGACCTGTCAGTCAGCTGGGCCTATTCTACCACAGACCTGTCAGTCAGCAGGGCCTATTCTACCACAGACCTGTCAGTCAGTCAGCTGGGCCTATTCTACCACAGACCTGTCAGTCAGCTGGGCCTATTCCACCACAGACCTGTCAGTCAGCTGGGCCTATTCTACCACAGACCTGTCAGTTAACTGGGCCTATTCTACCACAGACCTGTCAGTCAGCTGGGCCTATTCTACCACAGACCTGTCAGTCAGCTGGGCCTATTCCACCACAGACCTGTCAGTCAGCTGGGCCTATTCTACCACAGACCTGTCAGTCAGCTGGGCCTATTCCACCACAGACCTCAGTCAGTCAGCTGGGCCTATTCCACCACAGACCTGTCAGTCAGCAGGGCCTATTCTACCACAGACCTCAGTCAGTCAGCTGGGCCTATTCCACCACAGACCTCAGTCAGTCAGCTGGGCCTATTCTACCACAGACCTCAGTCAGTCAGCTGGGCCTATTCTACCACAGACCTGTCAGTCAGTCAGCTGGGCCTATTCTACCACAGACCTCAGTCAGTTATCTGGGCCTATTCCACCACAGACCTGTCAGTCAGCTGGGCCTATTCTACCACAGACCTGGGCCTATGTGTCTGCCTTGCGTGAGCCCCCTGTGTGCAAAAAATGTCCCTACCATGACCCTGCTCAAAATTAGTGCACTGTGTAACGAATAGGGTTCCATTTCAGCCTCTGTGTCTGTCCTACACCATGTCCCCTATAGGAGGCGCTGGAGAAGCAGTCGCTCCATGCCGAGGGTCTGTCCGAGAAGCTGTGGCTGTCTGAGAGACAGTTAGAGGAGCTAGCGGGGGCCAAGGAGACACGGGACAAGAGGACATCAGAGCTCAGTGACACTGTCTTCAGACTGGAGACTGAGGTACAGTTGCATTATTATACGTGTGTGTGTGTGTGTGTGTGTGTGTGTGTGCGTGCACGCGTGCGTGCGTGCGTGCGTGAGAGAGATCAGAGTCAGTCTTCAGACTGGAGACTGAGGTACAGTACTGTTCACTTTACACATCTATAATGTAGCTTCAAGGGTTGTGGTTAATTCCACAAATTAAATTCCCTCTTCCTGTAAATTCCTTTTAATACTATTCAAATTCCAGGTCAGTCTTTAAATTCAGAGATAATTTAATTTCCTTTCAATTTTATTGTTAGGTAAATTCCAATAATTAAATTCCTAATTCAGTATTATCCCAAATTATTCCACATATTCAAATTAATGTCCCTCAAGCTTTCAGGGAGTATAGAAATACATGTTAAAATTATTTTAAAACAAATCATGCAGTACTTTTGTTCAGTTAAATTACAAAGATGTATTTTTTTTTACCATTCCAATTCAAACATTCCAAACATTCTAATTCCAATTCAAACATTCCAAACATTCTAATTCCAATTCAAACATTCCAAACATTCTAATTCCAATTCAAACATTCCAAACATTCTAATTCCAATTCGATTCCAATGCCACAACTTGAAGATTGTTGAAATTCGAAATTGAATTAGTGTAACATTTCCTTGTGTTGATTCAGGAGTTACATTAACTCTGTAAGTGTTAAATTGAATGCTCATTGGTGTGAAATAACCCCAGTGTTGTTAATAACCAGTATTAAAACAAAACCCACGCTCATCATTATGTTTCCCAGCATGCTCTATTGCAGGGAGATTTTTTGTTGTTTTGTTTCAATATCTATGTTTTTTTGCAACTCAAATATAAATAACATTTTTCTAAACTAATCCAATCTTTTCGTTGGACTTGTTCCCATTACTGTAGTGGCTGTTCCAGGTTAGATGCTTGAAGTTGCATCATAGCTTAGTCTTCCCAATCTGTTCAGTTGTTCTAAATGTAGGTTGTGGGTGAATACACATTTTAAATGTTGGATAGCCCTACTCTGGCTGGATTCCAATAGGAATTACAACTCACTTTGCAAGCCAGCATAATGTGACTTTGCAGGCCTGATGTGGCCTGTAAACCAGGAGTTTCAAGCCACTGTATTAGGGTAAACCTGGACCCTCAAAATAAGGCCTTGTGAAATATGTGTTGTATTGTGTTGAAAACAGGATCTCACTTGGCAAAGGCCACAGGACTGAATATTGATGAATGCAATAACCATGTCTCTGTCACCAACAAATACAGTCACGGGGGGGGGGGGTATAACTCTACAATTCACTCGAAAGTCAAGGCACTCTGGGAAATATACAAATGAGGCTTGGCACTAAGCATTGTGTTCATTTAACACTGAAAAGGGCAGACCCCGTATAGACACTGGACCAGTTTTAAATGTAACACCCTCAGTGTAACCCTAGATCGTTTGCTTTGTATATTTGCGTGACATTACTCTCCCTCCACAGCTAGCGGAGGCCCAACAGAGAGCCACCCAAGCCTCAGCAGAGCTCAGTCTGCACCAGAAGCTACGAGATGGTGACCAGCTGAGGGTAAAGGAGCTGGAAGAGACGATACTGGAGAAGGGTCAGGAGCTGCAGAGAGCCCAGCAGACTGTCAGCCGTCTCCAGGGACAGGTAGATGAGGACACGGGCCTTACGGGTCTTACTATAGTCAAATGCAGATCATTTCTGCTTAAGATTGCCTTTTGAAAGTCATTTCTGCTTCAGTGGGAACGTGTTTACAGCCATGGTGATTGTGTCGCCTACCTGACCCATACTGTAAAATGTGTGTCCATATGTGATTGTTCTGATTTACGCATGGGTATAGTATTCTTTATTACACTCTGTGTATTGTATATTTCTTACACTCTGTTATACTCTGTTGAGTGTCAGGTAAACTGATAGATAACTGTATGTGTTGTCAGGTAAGCTGATAGATAACTGTATGTGTTGTCAGGTAAACTGATAGATAACTGTATGTGTTGTCAGGTGTCAGGTAAGCTGATAGATAACTGTATGTGTTGTCAGGTAAACTGATAGATAACTGTATGTGTTGTCAGGTAAGCTGATAACTGTATGTGTTGTCAGGTGTCAGGTAAGCTGATAGATAACTGTATGTGTTGTCAGGTAAACTGATAGATAACTGTATGTGTTGTCAGGTAAACTGATGTATGTGTTGTCAGGTAAACTGATAGATAACTGTATGTGTTGTCAGGTAAGCTGATAGATAACTGTATGTGTTGTCAGGTAAACTGATAGATAACTGTATGTGTTGTCAGGTAAACTGATAGATAACTGTATGTGTTGTCAGGTGTCAGGTAAACTGATAGATAACTGTATGTGTTGTCAGGTAAACTGATAGATAACTGTATGTGTTGTCAGGTAAACTGATAGATAACTGTATGTGTTGTCAGGTGTCAGGTAAACTGATAGATAACTGTATGTGTTGTCAGGTAAACTGATAGGTAACTGTATGTGTTGTCAGGTGTCAGGTAAGCTGATAGATAACTGTATGTGTTGTCAGGTAAACTGGTAGATAACTGTGTGTGTTGTCAGGTAAGCTGATAGATAACTGTATGTGTTGTCAGGTAAACTGATGTATGTGTTGTCAGGTAAACTGATAGATAACTGTATGTGTTGTCAGGTAAGCTGATAGATAACTGTATGTGTTGTCAGGTAAGCTGATAGATAACTGTATGTGTTGTCAGGTAAACTGATAGATAACTGTATGTGTTGTCAGGTAAGCTGATAGATAACTGTATGTGTTGTCAGGTAAGCTGATAGATAACTGTATGTGTTGTCAGGTGTCAGGTAAGCTGATAGATAACTGTATGTGTTGTCAGGTAAACTGATAGATAACTGTATGTGTTGTCAGGTGTCAGGTAAGCTGATAGATAACTGTATGTGTTGTCAGGTAAACTGATAGATAACTGTATGTGTTGTCAGGTGTCAGGTAAACTGATAGATAACTGTATGTGTTGTCAGGTAAACTGATAGATAACTGTATGTGTTGTCAGGTGTCAGGTAAGCTGATAGATAACTGTATGTGTTGTCAGGTGTCAGGTAAGCTGATAGATAACTCTATGTGTTGTCAGGTGTCAGGTAAACTGGTAGATAACTGTGTGTGTTGTCAGGTAAGCTGATAGATAACTGTATGTGTTGTCAGGTAAACTGATGTATGTGTTGTCAGGTAAACTGATAGATAACTGTATGTGTTGTCAGGTAAGCTGATAGATAACTGTATGTGTTGTCAGGTAAGCTGATAGATAACTGTATGTGTTGTCAGGTAAACTGATAGATAACTATATGTGTTGTCAGGTAAGCTGATAGATAACTGTATGTGTTGTCAGGTAAACTGATAGATAACTGTATGGGTTGTCAGGTAAACTGATAGATAACTGTATGTGTTGCCAGGTAAGCTGATAGATAACTGTATGTGTTGTCAGGTAAACTGATGTATGTGTTGTCAGGTAAACTGATAGATAACTGTATGTGTTGTCAGGTAAGCTGATAGATAACTGTATGTGTTGTCAGGTGTCAGGTAAGCTGATAGATAACTGTATGTGTTGTCAGGTGTCAGGTAAACTGATAGATAACTGTATGTGTTGTCAGGTAAGCTGATAGATTACTGTATGTGTTGTCAGGTGTCAGGTAAGCTGATAGATAAGGAGCGTTCCCTGGAGGAGGAGATCCAGCTGAGAGAGAGAGTTCAGCTGCAGTTGAAGCAGGCAGAGAGGAGCGTAGAGGACCTGACCATCGAGCTACAGACGGCTGCACAGACCAAGGAAGACCTGGACAAGCAACTCAAACAGGCTCAGGTTGGTACAGACAGACAGAGAGCACCATAAACCCTAAGCCCAGTCAAAAGAGGACCTGGCCAAGCAAGATATACTGAAGATATAGAGAGAGTAGACTGTATGATACTGTAGATATAGAGAGAGTAGACTGTATGATACTGTAGATATATAGAGAGTAGACTGTATGAACCGTGGGAGATATACTGTAGATATAGAGAGAGTAGACTGTATGAACCTTGGGAGATATACTGTAGATATAGAGAGAGTAGACTGAATGAACTGTGGCAGATATACTGTAGATGAACAGGTAACTGCCAAAATAATGGAAACCCAACATAGTGTCTTAATAGGGTGTTGGGCCACCATGTGACTCCAGAACATTTTCAATGCACCTCAGCATACATTCTACAGGTGTCTGGATCTCTACTGGAGGGATGTGACACCATTTCTTCCACCAGAAATTCCATCATTTGGTGTTTTGTTGACGTTGGTGGAAAACACTGGTCTCAGGTGCTGCTCCAGAATCTCCCATAAGTGTTCAATCGAGTTGAGATCTGTCGACTGACACACACACACACACACACACAGCACCTCTTTCAAAGTCACTGAGATCTCTTCTAGCCATGGTAGCCAAAATAATGAACAATTGGCACTTGCTATACATGACCCTAAGCATGACGGGATGTTAATTGCTTAATTAACGCAGGAACCACCTGCTTTCCATATACTTTTGGGTTCTTCGTTTACTCAAGTGTTTCCTTTATTTTGGCGGTTACGTGTAGCTCTATAGAATACAGATAGATGGACATAGTTCTGCTTCCGCTTCGTCTTTGAGGTTTACAGGTTTACTGTCAAAGCACCGTGACAACTGCTGGGGAAAAAGCTTTCTAAGGACGTGTGATTGATGGTGTTTTATGACTACTGCCGATGTAGAAAAGGTGTTATATAGATCGATTCGATTGATTGATTGGTTGACGTGTTTCTCCTTTCACAGGAGAAAGCGATAGATCTTGAGAGCGACCTGGAGGAGATGCAGGACAGTGAACAGAGTTGGGCCAGGAAGCACAAGAGAGCCATCGAGCAGGTACGTCTGTCTGCCTGACCTCTCACCCCTGAACCCTGACCACTATGCCACACTGAACCAATGTTCTTCTGTTCTCTGTTCACGTCAACTAATATAGTTAGTCAAAACATTCTCATAAATCATTTAAATATGAAATGTAATCTTCTGGGACTTTAACTGATGCCTGGCCAGTGAGAGGTAATTATATTCTGATGTTGATCTGATTCGACAGCAGCGAATGGGGACAGGGTTTTTGTTGTTGAGGATGTGCCCCAGTGGGAAGTACTATCTAAAATGGACTGTTGTGTTCTTCACAGACAGAACAGCTCCAGCTGAAGTTGATTCAGGAGAAATATGTGAATGAGCAGCTGGACAGTGAGAAGATCAACCTGGCGAGACAGGTACAGTACAGTACACTAACTACACTGGGAACTGTTGTAACCTGCATGGTGGGGACGTCAGCCTGTGGTGTAGCTATGTGATCCATCTATACATCGGTGTTGTATATAGGTCCTATGGTTACATTTATTTTACCAGGCAAGACAGTTAAGAACAAATTCCTTCCTGTGGTGTACTGTAACATTCCTTCCTGTGGTGTCTGTACCATTCCTTCCTGTGGTGTACTGTAACATTCCTTCCTGTGGTGTACTGTAACATTCCTTCCTGTGGTGTACTGTAACATTCCTTCCTGTGGTGTACTGTAACATTCCTTCCTGTGGTGTACTGTAACGTTTCTTCCTGTGGTGTACTGTAACATTCCTTCCTGTGGTGTACTGTAACATTCCTTCCTGTGGTGTACTGTAACATTCCTTCCTGTGGTGTACTGTAACATTCCTTCCTGTGGTGTACTGTAACATTCCTTCCTGTGGTGTACTGTAACATTCCTTCCTGTGCTGTACTGTAACGTTTCTTCCTGTGGTGTACTGTAACATTCCTTCCTGTGGTGTACTGTAACATTCCTTCCTGTGGTGTACTGTAACATTCCTTCCTGTGGTGTACTGTAACATTCCTTCCTGTGGTGTCTGTAACATTCCTTCCTGTGGTGTCTGTAACATTCCTTCCTGTGGTGTCTGTAACATTCCTTCCTGTGGTGTACTGTAACATTCCTTCCTGTGGTGTCTATAACATTCCTTCCTGTGGTGTCTGTAACATTCCTTCCTGTGGTGTACTGTAACATTCCTTCCTGTGGTGTACTGTAACATTCCTTCCTGTGGTGTACTGTAACATTCCTTCCTGTGGTGTACTGTAACATTCCTTCCTGTGGTGTACTGTAACATTCCTTCCTGTGGTGTACTGTGACATTCCTTCCTGTGGTGTACTGTGACAATCCTTCCTGTGGTGTACTGTAGCATTCCTTCCTGTGGTGTACTGTAACATTCCTTCCTGTGGTGTACTGTAACATTCCTTCCTGTGGTGTACTGTAACATTCCTTCCTGTGGTGTACTGTAACATTCCTTCCTGTGGTGTCTATAACATTCCTTCCTGTGGTGTCTGTAACATTCCTTCCTGTGGTGTACTGTAACATTCCTTCCTGTGGTGTACTGTAACATTCCTTCCTGTGGTGTACTGTAACATTCCTTCCTGTGGTGTACTGTGACATTCCTTCCTGTGGTGTACTGTGACAATCCTTCCTGTGGTGTACTGTAGCATTCCTTCCTGTGGTGTACTGTAACATTCCTTCCTGTGGTGTACTGTAACATTCCTTCCTGTGGTGTACTGTAACATTCCTTCCTGTGGTGTCTGTAACATTCCTTCCTGTGGTGTACTGTAACATTCCTTCCTGTGGTGTCTGTAACATTCCTTCCTGTGGTGTCTATAACATTCCTTCCTGTGGTGTACTGTAGCTGCGTGACCTGCGTGTGGCGATGGAGGAACTTCACAGCTCCAGAGTCCAGGTGGATGTGATCACTAAGACAGAGAACCGGGTCAAGGAGCTGGAGAACGCGCTCAGAGTGGAGGAGAGGTACGTCTCCTTTTTGTATCTACAGGACGACTACACAGTGTTTGTGGACTGGTGTATTGACGGAGTTCTCCTGTGCAGGAACAAGGTGGTGATGAGCAACACCATCAGTAAACTGGAGAGGAAGATCAACGAACTGTCTGGTCAGCTGGAGGAGGAACAGAAGATCGTTACAGAGCAGAAGGACCTGGTAGGATACCTACACTAACACCACCACTACGCTAATAGGACTGTGTGTGTGTGTGCCTATGTGTGTGCCTGTGTGTGTGTGGTACGAAGCAGAAGGACCACGTAGGATACCTGCACTAACACCACCACTACGCTAATAGGACTGTGTGTGTGTGTGTGTGTGTGTGTTTGGTACGAAGCTGCTAGGACACTTTAAAGTTACTAACACAGGAGAGCCATGTCAGATGGGGGACAGTGAATCCTATTTACATTCATTTTGTCTGTAAACACAAGTTTATTTATACTGTTCCTGATAGGATTTCCAGGATCTCTTGTTAAATAATAATGTTTAATGAGATAACTTTGTATAAGTGGATGTTACTTATTTACGTGATACCTGTGATGCGTAATGTGCAGTTTGATATGGTTGCCCTCTGAAGTTGACCCAATGACCTATGACCTCTCTCCATCAGATGATCCAGAGGATGCGCTCCCTGAAGCGTCAGCTGAACGAGGCGGAGGAGGAGTCCAGTCGTAGAGACGCTCAGTGCCGCCACACCCAGAGAGAACTGACAGAGGAGAGAGAGACCTCCAACAGACTACAGAGACAGCTCCTGGATCAGCACCTTCAACTCAAGTACGTGGTTTAGAAAATAAAGGTTCAATGAAAGAGAGAGATGGAGATCAGAGAGGGAGAGACTAGAAAGAGAGACCAATCAGAGGGAGAGCAGCGAGCAGAGGGAGAGCAGAGGGCGATCTGAGGGAGATCAGCGAGCAGAGAGGGAGAGCAGAGGGAGATCAGAGGAAGATCAGAGAGGGAGATCAGAGGGAGATCAGAGGGAGATCAGAGAGGGAGAGCAGAGGGATAGCAGCGAGCAGAGAGGGAGATCAGAGAGGGAGATCAGAGAGGGAGATCAGAGAGGGAGATCAGAGAGGGAGATCAGAGAGGGAGAGCAGAGAGGGAGAGCAGAGAGGGAGAGCAGAGAGGGAGAGCAGAGAGGGAGAGCAGAGGGAGATCAGAGAGGGAGAGCAGAGGCAGAGCAGAGAGGGAGAGCAGAGGGAGAGCAGAGAGCAGAGGGAGAGAGTGATACTGTTTGAACTGCAGGACACAAACACACCCTCATTTGCTCTGCAGACGTAAGGAGTCCACCATGCAAATGAGACAGACTCTGGAGAACCTGCGTCTGGATCTCAGTGTAGATGAAGAGGACCAGGCTGACCAACATCCTCCAAGGCCTGAATGAAGACAACAGGACCTCCTCATACTAGTCTTTTTCAACACACTTTATTGATAAAGGTTAGAGTGATACCCCTAATACCACCGCTAATAGACTTGACAAGAAACAACACATTCTACACTGGCACCAATACTGTCATTTATCGTAGAAAAAGCCCACAAGTCAAGTGTTCAAACCTTCTTTAGCCTCTTTCTCTGTACTATTGAAATGTTGTCTTTAGTTTTTGTTTTCCATAAAGGTCCCAATGCAGCTGTTATTATCTCAATATTAACTCATTTCTGGGTGACAAGGATCTTACTGTGATTGTTTTCAATCACAATGGTCAAAAAGAAACAAAATGGATTCTTAGCAAAGAGGTTGTTTTTTTATAACAATTTTTTTTGCTGGGAGTGTCTGGGAGAGGGGAATCTGAAAACCAGCTGTTATTGGTAGAGAGGTTTGGAACTCTCTTTCTTATTGGTCTATTAACTCCTTTACCGTCTGGTGATGTCACCAGAGTGGGGAGGGGGAACTGACAACCAGCTGTTATTGGTAGAGAGGTTTGGAACTCTCTGGTGATGTCACCAGGCAGGTCAAAACTCCATCCAAACCAAAACAGGCTGAAACTTCTGGCTGTCTTTTCAAACAGCTCTTACATTAAAAAGGGCATTATCATCATTTTAACAATTTCACAGTATTATTCCAACCCCACAGTGTGGAAATATATATAGAACACAGGAAACTCATGTTTTTTTTTTTTGGGGGGGGGGGGGTCTGTAGAATGTTAAAGGAAGTAGTAGTTGAAGTGTTGTGATTCTTTTGAATCAAATCAAGCTTTATTTATACAGCAGCAGATATTACAGTGTATCAACACAATTATATTGAATCAAGCTAGCAATCCCTGTACACTCAAGTCACGTGTTTTAGCGAAGGAAAAAGGGCCAATAATCAATATATAATCATTATATGATCATATAGGACTTTGGGTTAAAGTAGTTTGGAGGATTTGGACAATATTTCCTACAAATTACCCAAACGAATCTGTTGCATTATCGTGTTAACTATATTATAAATATCTTACTTCCGTACAGTATTGATATTACCTGCTACACTATACACTTTGATTCATTGTATATACAGTATAATGCTTTTATTTGACTCTGAGCAGAATGTGGAAGTGTCTTCCATTTGCAATGCTTGAAGGACAGACAGACTGTGCATGAATGAGTGGACTGTAATACAAAGCCTGTGAATGATTGGACTACAAAACAAGCCTGTGAATGATTGGACTACAAAACAAGCCTGTGAATGATTGGACTACAAAACAAGCCTGTGAATGATTGGACTACAAAACAAGCCTGTGAATGATTGGACTACAAAACAAGCCTGTGAATGATTGGACTATAATACAAGCCTGTGAATGATTGGACTACAAAACAAGCCTGTGAATGATTGGACTACAATACAAGTCTATGTGAGGGTGAACAGTATGTTCCACAATGGACTGTTTACAAATGATAACATGTTTTTTTTTTTGTCACAGACACCGGATAGGTTCAGTGGAATGTCTTGTTTTACAGGGTCGTCCAGTACGGCTCCTCTGGGGCAAACTAGGGCTCCTCTGGGGCAAACTAGGGCTCCTCTGGGGCAAACTAGGGCTCCTCTGGGGCAAACTAGGGCTCCTCTGGGGCAAACTAGGGTTATGAGGCTTTCTTAAGGGCAAATCACAGATTGTTCACCTTGTTGGCTCGGATATTCAAACTAGACTTTTCGGTTACTGGCCCAACACTCTAACCACTAGGCTACCTGCCATCTCTACGCTCTAACCACTAGGCTACCCTGCCGCCTCTACAGTCTAACCACTAGGCTACCTGCCACCTCTACACTCTAACCACTAGGCTACCTGCTGCCTCTACACTCTAACCACTAGGCTACCTGCCGCCTCTACTCTCTAACCACTAGGCTACCTGCTGCCTCTACACTCTAACCACTAGGCTACCTACCGCCTCTACACTCTAACCACTAGGCTACCTGCTGCCTCTACACTCTAACCACTAGGCTACCTACCGCCTCTACACTCTAACCACTAGGCTACCTGCTGCCTCTACACTCTAACCACTAGGCTACCTACCGCCTCTACACTCTAACCACTAGGCTACCTGCCGCCTCTACATTCTAACCACTAGGCTACCTACCGTCTCTACACTCTAACCTCTAGGCTACCTGCCACCTCTACACTCTAACCACTAGGCTACCTACCGCCTCTACACTTTAACCACTAGTCTACCTACCGCCTCTACACTCTAACCACTAGGCTACCTACCGCCTCTACACTCTAACCACTAGGCTACCTGCCACCTCTACACTCTAACCACTAGACTACCTCCCGCCTCTACACTCTAACCACTAGGCTACCTCCCGCCTCTACACTCTAACCACTAGGCTACCTCCCGCCTCTACACTCTAACCACTAGGCTACCTCCCGCCTCTACACTCTAACCGCTAGGCTACCTGTGTATAAAGCCAAGTTATCGTTTCTCATTGTGTATTTATTATTACTTTTTCTATTATTTCTCTATTTTCTTTCTCTCTGCATTGTTGGCAAAGGCCCCATCAGTAATCATTTCACTGTTAGTCTTCACCTGTTTAGGCCCCATCAGTAATCATTTCACTGTTAGTCTTCACCTGTTTAGGCCCCATCAGTAATCATTTCACTGTTAGTCTTCACCTGTTTAGGCCCCATCAGTAATCATTTCACTGTTAGTCTTCACCTGTTTAGGCCCCATCAGTAATCATTTCACTGTTAGTCTTCACCTGTTTAGGCCCCATCAGTAATCATTTCACTGTTAGTCTTCACCTGTTTAGGCCCCATCAGTAATCATTTCACTGTTAGTCTGTTTATGGAGCATGTGACAAATGAACATGTTATCATGATTAGATTTGAATTACCTGCAAAAACAACCACAGCAACAAACAGAGGTGTGGACTCAGGTCACATGACTTGGACTCTAACACCAATGACTCGTGACTTGACTTGAACCTTATGACTCGACCTGACTTGATACCCTCCCCAAGCCTCACCAACCCTCCCCAACCCTCTCCAAGCCTCTCCAACCCTCCGCATCCCTCCCCAAGCCTCACCAACCCTCCCCAACCCTCCCCAAGCCTCCCCAACCCTCTCCAACCCTCACCAACCCTCCCTGAGCCCAAATATATATATAAAAAAAGTGTGTAGCTCATCAACTCTTCATTTGAACAGATTACAGTTTGAATCGGACAGCAGCCAATCAAAATTGTGCCAGCTGAGAAGAAGTTGTGCGTGGCAGTGCAGGGGGGGGGGGGGGGGGGGTTCTTTCTCATTGCTATCCATGTATTTCCTTGAAAATATAAAGTTTATTTGGAAAGTAATAAATATATATATTTGTAAAAGCATGCATGATGTGTGTAAATGTAATATACTAACTATTACTCTTGTTAAAAATATTAAATGGTATTACATTAGGTGAAAAGCACATTATGACCTGTTTAGGACTCAAAACTCAAAGTTTAGGACTTGAGACTTGACTCGTACTTGACTCGTACTTGACTCGTACTTGACTCGTACTTGACTCAGACTTGCCGGTCTTGACTTGGACTTGAGTGCTAAAGACTTGAGACTTACTTGTGACTTGAGCAACAACACATGTTGCTCAAACCCTGAGAGAGAGGACCAAGACAAACCCTGAGCAGAAGCTCAGAGAGAGAGAGGACCAAGACAAACCCTGAGAGAGAGGACCAAGACAAACCCTGAGCAGAAGCTCAGAGAGAGAGAGGACCAAGACAAACCCTGAGAGAGAGGACCAAGACAAACCCTGAGCAGAAGCTCAGAGAGAGAGAGGACCAAGACAAACCCTGAGAGAGAGGACCAAGACAAACCCTGAGCAGAAGCTCAGAGAGAGAGAGGACCAAGACAAACTGTTCAAGAAGGAGATTATTTTATTCTCAGGACAGGGGAATCTAAAGGGAATTCTATACGATGTGTGCCTGGGGAATAGCTGCTGGAGATCCATCTAACCATGGAGCTAATGTGCTGTTTTGTAGGACAGTATAGAACATGGAGACTGTAGCATGATGTACTACAGTACCCATAATGCCCTGTGTACAACCATTCGTACCATACCAGTCAGTGTCTAGATGCTCATGCATCCGCGAAAGATGTAATCACTTACAGGAACTGCTCATAGTGTGCACTCAGGCTCCACATAAACAGGAAGTAGGAAGCAGATCTCATGTTTTTGGGGGGAATTGAGAATGTGATATCCTATATTTTATGGTTTTACGTTTGTATAAATAGCTGTTTTATCTGATGCAGTTAGATAAACTCTTAACCCTTCAGATAAACGTATTTCACAAAATGTTCCTTTCCCTTTCTTCACATGCTGGCAAGACCAAAAAAGGGATTCAGGGCCCTTGAGTTCAGGTTCCGGGCCCTTGAGTTCAGGTTCCGGGCCCTTGAGTTCAGGTTCCGGGCCCTTGAGATCAGGTTCCGGGCCCTTGAGATCAGGTTCCGGGCCCTTGAGATCAGATTCCGGGCCCTTGAGATCAGGTTCCGGGCCCTTGAGACCCTGTTTTGCAATAGACTTTTGTATATCTTAAAACAATGCCATTTATTATGTATTTTTGTAACAGCGTTTATATGCTTTAAGGTGCCGTTGGGTATTTATTCTACTTTACAGGTGTTTTATCTTCCTAAAATGATGAATATTAATATTAAATACATTTTGAAAAAGAATCCATGTTCCTTTTTTCCTATTAAAGTTTTTCATTGAAATTCATTCATAGATAAGAAGGCCATCGAATAAACATTGAATAAACACTCCAGAAATATACCGTATAGAAATGTGATAATAAACTTCTTTGCTAGATTCATGATAGTGTTGCTGTCAGGAAAGCGAACTTCAAAACGTGATGTCGTTTATTGGAATTGACAGCTGATGTTGGTAAGTAATGAATCTGCTAGCTTCTGACATGACTGACTACATCTTTCATGGCCAGTGTCGCACTATAATTTATGTTTTCATTGGCAAGATTAGCAAACTAAGACATGACGTCCCGGCAACAACTACACATCGAAGTATAACTGATCAAATTATGAAAGACGAGCACTGTAATTTTGAATTCCGTACAGTGAGTGTGGAAAAAATGAAACAATTATTGTTGTCTATCAACAATGATAAGCCACCGGGGTCTGACAACTTGGATGGGAAATTACTGAGGATAATAGTGGACGATATTGCCATATCTTCAATCTAAGCCTACTAGAGAGTGTGTGCCCTCAGGCCTGGAGGGAAACGAAAGTAATTCCACTACCCAAGAATAAGTAAAGCCCCATTTACTGGCTCAAATAGCCGACCAATCAGCCTGTTATCAAGCCTTATTAAACTTTTGGAAAAAATAGTGTTTGAACTGTAAACAAATTGACAACAGACGTTCAGCATGCTTGTAGGGAAGGACATTCAACAAGCACAGCACTTACACACATGACTTATCATAAATGAAATTTATGATAAAAAGAGCTGTTTTGTTAGATTTCAGTGCGGCTTTGACATTATCGATCATAGTCTGCTGATGGAAAAACGTATGTGTTATGGCTTTACACCCCCTGCTATAATGTGGATAAAGAGTTACCTGTAACAGAACACAGAGGGTGTTCTTTAATGGAAGCCTCCAACATAATCCAGGTAGAATCAGGAATTCCCCAGGGCAGCTGTCTAGGCCCCTTACTTTTTCAATGTTTACTAACGACATGCCACTGACTTTGAGTAAAGCCAGTGTGTCTATGTATGCAGATTACTCAACACTATACATGTCAGCTACTACAGCAACTGAAATGACTGCAACACTTAACAAAGAGCTGCAGTTAGTTTCAGAATGGGTGGCAAGGAATAAGTTTGGACAAATCATCCACTAAACCATAAACCTCAACTAAATCTTGTAATAAATAATGTGGAAATTGAGCCAGTTGAGATGACTAAACTGTTTGGTGTAACACTAGATTGTAAACTGTCATGGTCAAAACATATTGATACAACAGTAGCTAAGATGGGGAGAAGTCTGTCCATAATAAAGAGCCGCTCTGCCTTCTCAACAACACTATCACCAAGGCAGGTCCTACAGGCCCTAGTTTCTACCTTCTTAACAACACTATCAACAAGGCAGGTCCTACAGGCCCTAGTTTCTACCTTCTTAACAACACTATCAACAAGGTATTTCCCACAGGCCCTAGTTTCTACCTTCTTAACAACACTATCAACAAGGCAGGTCCTACAGGCCCTAGTTTCTACCTTCTTAACAACACTATCAACAAGGCAGGTCCTACAGGCCCTAGTTTCTACCTTCTTAACAACACTATCAACAAGGCAGGTCCTACAGGCCCTAGTTTCTACCTTCTTAACAACACTATCAACAAGGTATTTCCCACAGGCCCTAGTTTCTACCTTCTTAACAACACTATCAACAAGGCAGGTCCTACAGGCCCTAGTTTCTACCTTCTTAACAACACTATCAACAAGGCAGGTCCTACAGGCCCTAGTTTCTACCTTAACAACACTATCAACAAGGCAGGTCCTACAGGCCCTAGTTTCTACCTTCTTAACAACACTATCAACAAGGCAGGTCCTACAGGTCCTAGTTTCTACCTTAACAACACTATCAACAAGGCAGGTCCTACAGGCCCTAGTTTCTACCTTCTTAACAACACTGTCAACAAGGCAGGTCCTACAGGCCCTAGTTTCTACCTTCTTAACAACACTGTCAACAAGGCAGGTCCTACAGACTCTAGTTTAGTCGCACCTAGACTACTGTTCAGTCATGTGGTCAGGTGCCACAAAGAGGGACCTTGGAAAATTACAATTGTCTCAGAACAGGGCAGCACGGCTGGCCCTTAAATGTACACGGAGAGCTAACATTAATAACATGCATGTAAGTCTCTCATGCTCAAAGTGGAGGAGAGATTGACATCATCATTACTTGTCTTTGTGAGAGGTGTTGAGTAAGGTGTTCTGAAATGTAGTATTTTAAACTGTATGTAACTGACTTAAGTTGCTGGACCCCAGGAAGCGTAGCTGCAGCCTTGGCAGGAACTAATGGGGATCCATAATAAACCCCAGGAAGAGTAGCTGCTGCCTTGGCAGGAACTAATGGGGATCCATGATAAACCCCAGGAAGAGTAGCTGCTGCCTTGGCAGGAACTAATGGGGATCCATAATAAACCCCAGGAAGAGTAGCTGCTGCCTTGGCAGGAACTAATGGGGATCCATGATAAACCCCAGGAAGAGTAGCTGCTGCCTTGGCAGGAACTCATGGGGATCCATAATAAACCCCAGGAAGAGTAGCTGCTGCCTTGGCAGGAACTAATGGTGATCCATAATAAACCCCAGGAAGAGTAGCTGCTGCCTTGGCAGGAACTAATGGGGATCCATGATAAACCCCAGGAAGAGTAGCTGCTGTCTTGGCAGGAACTAATGGGGATCCATAATAAACCCCAGGAAGAGTAGCTGCTGCCTTGGCAGGAACTAATGGGGATCCATAATAAACCCCAGGAAGAGTAGCTGCTGCCTTGGCAGGAACTAATGGGGATCCATAATAAACCCCAGGAAGAGTAGCGTCACAAACAGTTGACATATTTTGACAAATGTTTTGTTATTTAAAAAATATATTTGAAGTATCCGGGTGTCTCAGGACATCTTACGATCACGTTGCATTGAATTTCAGAAACACACCTTTTTGACAATATACGAGACCATTCGGCTGAGCAGATTTCCTGCTTTCACAGGCTGGTGAGATCAGCCATTTTCCAGGTGTCATTTTTGATGTCTTAATTACACACTTCGGCCACCAGGTGGTGCCACAAGTGTTTTATTAGGTGATCTCTTCTTGAAGACAGCGTCTTCCTTTTTCCTTATTGTTTGTGTAAGGACACTTTGCCAGGTGTTTAAAGACATTGTGACGTCAGACCTCAGGCTTTAAAGGGATTGTACACCTCATAGTTATAGCTGTGGGAGATTTTCCCGAGCCAGGTCCTAGGTCTAGATTCATCTCATAGTTATAGCTGTGGGAGATTTTCCCGAGACAGGTCCTAGGTCTAGATTCATCTCATAGTTCTAGTTGTGGGGGATTTTCCAGAGACAGGTCCTAGGTCTAGATTCATCTCATAGTTCTAGTTGTGGGGGATTTTCCAGAGACAGGTCCTAGGTCTAGATTCATCTCATAGTTCTAGTTGTGGGGGATTTTCCAGAGACAGGTCCTAGGTCTAGATTCATCTCATAGTTCAAGTTGTGGGGGATTTTCCAGAGACAGGTCCTAGGTCTAGATTCATCTCATAGTTCAAGTTGTGGGGGATTTTCCAGAGACAGGTCCTAGGCCTAGACTAGGCCTAGATTCATCTCATAGTTCAAGTTGTGGGGAATTTTCCAGAGACAGGTCCTAGGTCTAGATTCATCTCATAGTTCTAGTTGTGGGAGATTTTCCAGAGACAGGTCCTAGGTCTAGATTCATCTCATAGTTCTAGTTGTGGGAGATTTTCCAGAGACAGGTCCTAGGCCTAGACTAGGCCTAGATTCATCTCATAGTTCTAGTTGTAGGAGATTTTCCCGAGACAGGTCCTAGGCCTAGATTCATCTCATAGTTCTAGTTTTAGGAGATTTTCCCGAGCCAGGTCCTAGGTCTAGATTCAATTCGTATCATTTAAAAGACATGTTCCCGGAGACTGCGTTCACGGTAAACGCTGCATATGTCACTCTATGAATCAATCACTCTATGAATCAATCACTCTATGAATCAATCACTCTATGACTCAATCACTCTATAAATCAATCACTCTATGAATCAATCACTCTATGAATCAATCACTCTATAAATCAATCACTCTATAAATCAATCACTCTATGAATCAATCACTCTATGAATCAATCACTCTATAAATCAATCACTCTATAAATCAATCACTCTGTAACGCAGATCTCCTGAGATAGGGATTGAATCCCCGAGTTACGTTTTGGATTTAGGTAATTGATCATTTGACGTGTGTGTGTGTGTGTGTGTGTGTGTGTGTGTGTGTGTGTGTGTGTGTGTGTGTGTGTGTGTGTGTGTGTGTGTGTGTGTGTGTGTGTGTGTGTGTGTGTGTGTGTGTGTGTGTGTGTGTGTGTGTGTGTGTGTGTGTGTGTGTGTGTGTGTGTGTGTGTGTGTGTGTGTGTGTGTGGTGTCACATTGCAGAGGAGGACCTCCCTGACAAAGAGGAAGATGACATTTAACACAGTCCAGATGAGATCTGTCATAGAGAATTATGATGTCATAGGGAGGTACTGTATGTGAACAGACATTTTCAGTGACGAAATATAACAAGTCAAGGCACAGATCACATCTTATTGACTCTCACCTCTCAGCAATCCTGCGCATAGCGAAGTCAGAAACTATACCTGGCTTCACCTCTCTAGTCAATGCCCATCGGAGACTTCACTCCTCACACTGATTGAGTAGTTTAAATGTAATGTTGCTCTCTCTCTCTCTCTGTGTTTTTGTGCATACCCGTTTTAACAAGAGTTCTGTCCGTCATGCTGAATGCACAGTGTACTTTTCCCTCCGTGTCGTTCATTGCATGTTTAATAATGAAAATACCTATCAAAAGGAGAACATGGGATGTGGTTTATTTCTCTCCATGTTAAAAAAAAAGAAAAAGAAGTAGCACATCTGGATGTGATTTACAGTAGATATATCTGTCAACACAGTCATACACATGATGTATAATCCTATAATATGATTCTGGTCCGCGATGGCAAAAATATATATTCTAATGTGGCCCTGCATGGAAAAGAATTCCCCAGGCCTGATTTACACCATAGTGTCTTCCTTTCAGAGGTGGCCTGATTTACACCATAGTGTCTTCCTTTCAGAGGTGGCCTGATTTACACCATAGTGTCTTCCTTTCAGAGGTGGCCTGATTTACACCATAGTGTCTTCCTTTCAGAGGTGGCCTGATTTACACCACAGTGTCTTCCTTTCAGAGGTGGCCTGATTTACATCATAGTGTCTTCCTTTCAGAGGTGGCCTGATTTACACCATAGCGTCTTCTTTTCAGAGGTGGCCCAGTTACACCATAGTGTCTTCCTTTCAGAGCTGGCCTGATTTACACCATAGTGTCTTCCTTTCAGAGGTGGCCTGATTTACACCATAGTGTCTTCCTTTCAGAGCTGGCCTGATTTACACCATAGTGTCTTCCTTTCAGAGGTGGCCTGATTTACACCATAGTGTCTTCCTTTCAGAGGTGGCCTGATTTACACCATAGTGTCTTCCTTTCAGAGCTGGCCTGATTTACACCATAGTGTCTTCCTTTCAGAGCTGGCCTGATTTACACCATAGTGTCTTCCTTTCAGATGTGGCCCAGTTACACCATAGTGTCTTCCTTTCAGATGTGGCCCAGTTACACCATAGTGTCTTCCTTTCAGAGGTGGCCTGATTTACACCATAGTGTCTTCCTTTCAGAGGTGGCCTGATTTACACCATAGTGTCTTCCTTTCAGAGGTGGCCTGATTTACACCATAGTGTCTTCCTTTCAGAGCTGGCCTGATTTACACCATAGTGTCTTCCTTTCAGAGGTGGCCTGATTTACACCATAGTGTCTTCCTTTCAGAGCTGGCCTGATTTACACCATAGTGTCTTCCTTTCAGATGTGGCCCAGTTACACCATAGTGTCTTCCTTTCAGAGGTGGCCTGATTTACACCATAGTGTCTTCCTTTCAGAGGTGGCCTGATTTACACCATAGTGTCTTCCTTTCAGAGGTGGCCTGATTTACACCATAGTGTCTTCCTTTCAGAGGTGGCCTGATTTACACCATAGTGTCTTCCTTTCAGAGCTGGCCTGATTTACACCATAGTGTCTTCCTTTCAGATGTGGCCTGATTTACACCATAGTGTCTTCCTTTCAGATGTGGCCCAGTTACACCATAGTGTCTTCCTTTCAGAGGTGGCCTGATTTACACCATAGTGTCTTCCTTTCAGAGGTGGCCTGATTTACACCATAGTGTCTTCCTTTCAGATGTGGCCCAGTTACACCATAGTGTCTTCCTTTCAGAGGTGGCCTGATTTACACCATAGTGTCTTCCTTTCAGAGGTGGCCTGATTTACACCATAGTGTCTTCCTTTCAGAGGTGGCCTGATTTACACCATAGTGTCTTCCTTTCAGAGGTGGCCTGATTTACACCATAGTGTCTTCCTTTCAGAGCTGGCCTGATTTACACCATAGTGTCTTCCTTTCAGATGTGGCCTGATTTACACCATAGTGTCTTCCTTTCAGATGTGGCCCAGTTACACCATAGTGATTAAGTAAGGAGACATTCAACAAATACTGCTTGCTGTTGTACAGTACAGTAAATACTGGGAGTGATCATGAACGGAGAGATAGTCTCATAAGGAATATAATGTATAGCTATCTAGTAACACTAAACACCTAACCACTTCTTAACAGAGATCAACCTGCGGATGTTGACTTAAGGGCTACTTAACAGAGATCAACCTGTGGATGTTGACATAAGGGCTACTTAACAGAGATCAACCTGCGGATGTTGACATAAGGACTACTTAACAGAGAGCAAACTGCGGATGTTGACATAGGGACTACTTAACAGAGATCAAACTGTGGATGTTGACATAAGGGCTACTTAACAGAGATCAACCTGTGGATGTTGACATAAGGGCTACTTAACAGAGATCAACCTGTGGATGTTGACATAAGAGCTACTTAACAGAGATCAACCTGTGGATGTTGACATAAGGGCTACTTAACAGAGATCAACCTGTGGATGTTGACATAAGGGCTACTTAACAGAGATCAACCTGTGGATGTTGACATAAGGGCTACTTAACAGAGATCAACCTGTGGATGTTGACATAATGGCTACTTAACAGAGATCAACCTGTGGATGTTGACATAAGGGATACTTAACAGAGATCAACTTGTGGCAGTTGACATAAGGGCTACTTAACAGAGATCAACCTGTGGATGTTGACATAAGGACCACTTAACAGAGATCAACCTGTGGATGTTGACAGAAGGACCACTTAACAGAGATCAACCTGCGGATGTTTACATAAGGACTACTTAACAGAGAGCAACCTGCGGATGTTGACATAGGGACTACTTAACAGAGATCAACCTGTGGATGTTGACATAAGGGCTACTTAACAGAGATCAACCTGTGGATGTTGACATAAGGGCTACTTAACAGAGATCAACCTGCGGATGTTGACATAAGGACTAATTAACAGAGATCAACCTGTGGCAGTTGACATAAGGGCTACTTAACAGAGATCAACCTGTGGCAGTTGACATAAGGGCTACTTAACAGAGATCAACCTGTGGATGTTGACATAAGGACCACTTAACAGAGATCAACCTGTGGATGTTGACATAAGGACCACTTAACAGAGATCAACCTGCGGATGTTTACATAAGGACTACTTAACAGAGAGCAACCTGCGGATGTTGACATAGGGACTACTTAACAGAGATCAACCTGTGGATGTTGACATAAGGGCTACTCAACAGAGATCAACCTGTGGATGTTGACATAAGGGCTACTTAACAGAGATCAACCTGCGGATGTTGACATAAGGACTACTTAACAGAGATCAACCTGCGGATGTTGACATAAAGACTACTTAACAGAGATCAACCTGCGGATGTTGACATAAGGACTAATTAACAGAGATCAACCTGTGGCAGTTGACATAAGGGCTACTTAACAGAGATCAACCTGTGGCAGTTGACATAAGGGCTACTTAACAGAGATCAACTTGTGGCAGTTGACATAAGGGCTACTTAACAGAGATCAACCTGTGGATGTTGACATAAGGACCACTTAACAGAGATCAACCTGTGGATGTTGACAGAAGGACCACTTAACAGAGATCAACCTGCGGATGTTTACATAAGGACTACTTAACAGAGAGCAACCTGCGGATGTTGACATAGGGACTACTTAACAGAGATCAACCTGTGGATGTTGACATAAGGGCTACTTAACAGAGATCAACCTGTGGATGTTGACATAAGGGCTACTTAACAGAGATCAACCTGCGGATGTTGACATAAGGACTAATTAACAGAGATCAACCTGTGGCAGTTGACATAAGGGCTACTTAACAGAGATCAACCTGTGGCAGTTGACATAAGGGCTACTTAACAGAGATCAACCTGTGGATGTTGACATAAGGACCACTTAACAGAGATCAACCTGTGGATGTTGACATAAGGACCACTTAACAGAGATCAACCTGCGGATGTTTACATAAGGACTACTTAACAGAGAGCAACCTGCGGATGTTGACATAGGGACTACTTAACAGAGATCAACCTGTGGATGTTGACATAAGGGCTACTCAACAGAGATCAACCTGTGGATGTTGACATAAGGGCTACTTAACAGAGATCAACCTGCGGATGTTGACATAAGGACTACTTAACAGAGATCAACCTGCGGATGTTGACATAAAGACTACTTAACAGAGATCAACCTGCGGATGTTGACATAAGGACTAATTAACAGAGATCAACCTGTGGCAGTTGACATAAGGGCTACTTAACAGAGATCAACCTGTGGCAGTTGACATAAGGGCTACTTAACAGAGATCAACTTGTGGCAGTTGACATAAGGGCTACTTAACAGAGATCAACCTGCGGATGTTGACATAAGGACTACTTAACAGAGATCAACCTGTGGATGTTGACATAGGGACTACTTAGCAGCTTCTACCCCAAAGCCATAAGACTGCTGAGCAGATAATCAAATGACTACCCGGACTATTTGCATTGTCCCCCCATTTTTACATTGCCACTACTCCAACTTTACAGTTGCTGCTGAAGAATTAGAACAGTTGCTGCTGAAGAATTAGAACAGTTGCTGCTGAAGAATTAGAACAGTTGCTGCTGAAGAATTAGAACAGTTGCTGCTGAAGAATTAGAACAGTTGCTGCTGAAGAATTAGAACAGTTGCTGCTGAAGAATTAGAACAGTTGCTGCTGAAGAATTAGAACAGTTGCTGCTGAAGAATTAGAACAGTTGCTGCTGAAGAGTTGCCAGTAGAAAGGTGAAGCTCACTGATGGCTGCAAGAGGCATTCGCTGGCAGTCTTGGCCATAGGTGACGCAACCAAGTACTAGCTCAGGGGTGCTAATCATTTTCTCTATGCCATTTTTCTTTATTTTCTATTATTAAAAATAGTCTAAATAAAATTGGTTCTGCAAAGTTGAAATTAGAATAACAATGTGTTGAGACCCCCAAAAAAAAATTTTTTTTTTTCTTCTCTCGATTTAAACCTTATTTGACAAGAAATAGATAATTATTTAAGGAAAAAGTGCAAGGGTGTCAATATTTTTTTGGCCGTAGCTATGTCTGATAAGAAATATCCACTGTTAACCTGATCAATCTCAAATCTCAGCCAAAGTAAGGAATACCATTTTTTTCTCACCTAGTTATAGAACCACCAGTAGACGACACCACATGACTTTATGTTTACAGAACAGTCACTACACTGTGGACTTCGTCTTGTCTTAAACACAATAATAGTTAACACTGACTGCCCGTCTGTCCTGGTCACTATATATACATATATATAACTTTTCTATTACAAAATAATAACATGATAGTATATATATATATATATACTATCATGTTATTATTTTGTAATAGAAAAGTTGGATTAGAAAAGGAGTGTGTAATCACTAGGCATGAGGTGTGAGGAGTGTGTAATCACTAGGCATGAGGTGTGAGGAGTGTGTAATCACTAGGCATGAGGTGTGAGGAGTGTGTAATCACTAGGCATGAGGTGTGAGGAGTGTGTAATCACTAGGCATGAGGTGTGAGGAGTGTGTAATCACTAGGCATGAGGTGTGAGGAGTGTGTAATCACTAGGCATGAGGTGTGTGTAGTCACTAGGCATGAGGTGTGAGGAGTGTGTAATCACTAGGCATGAGGTGTGAGGAGTGTGTAATCACTAGGCATGAGGTGTGAGGAGTGTGTAATCACTAGGCATGAGGTGTGAGGAGTGTGTAATCACTAGGCATGAGGTGTGAGGAGTGTGTAATCACTAGGCATGAGGTGTGAGGAGTGTGTAATCACTAGGCATGAGGTGTGAGGAGTGTGTAGTCACTAGGCATGAGGTGTGAGGTGGTTAGTTCCTGTTCTTGACAACAAGGTTGATGAAATCCGAGCAAGGGTAGCATTCCAGAGGGACATCAGAGACTGTAACGTCCTTTGCTTCACTGAAACATGGCTCACTGGAGAGACGCTATCCGAAGCGGTGCAGCCAACGGGTTTCTCCACACATCGCGCAGACAGAAACAAACATCTTTCTGGTAAGAAGAGGGGCGGGGGCGTATGCCTCATGGCCAACGTGACATGGTGTGATGAAAGAAACATACAGGAACTCAAATCCTTCTGTTCACCTGATTTAGAAATCCTCACAATCAAATGTAGACCGCATTATCTACCAAGAGAATTCTCTTCGATTATAATCACAGCCGTATATATCCCCCCCCAAGCAGACACATCGATGGCTCTGAACGAACTTTATTTAACTCTCTGCAAACTGGAAACAATTTATCCGGAGGCTGCATTCATTGTAGCTGGGGATTTTAACAAGGCTAATCTGAAAACAAGACTCCCCAAATTTTATCAGCATATCGATTGCGCAACCAGGGGAGGAAAGACCTTGGACCATTGTTACTCTAACTTCCGCGACGCATATAAGGCCCTGCCCCGCCCCCCTTTCGGAAAAGCTGACCACGACTCCATTTTGATGATCCCTGCCTACAGACAGAAACTAAAACAAGAGGCTCCCACGCTGAGGTCTGTCCAACGCTGGTCCGACCAAGCTGACTCCACACTCCAAGACTGCTTCCATCACATGGACTGGGAGATGTTTCGTATTGCGTCAGATAACAACATTGACGAATACGCTGATTCGGTGTGCGAGTTCATTAGAACGTGCGTTGAAGATGTCGTTCCCATAGCAACGATTAAAACATTCCCTAACCAGAAACCGTGGATTGATGGCAGCATTCGTGTGAAACTGAAAGCGCGAACCACTGCTTTTAATCAGGGCAAGGTGTCTGGTAACATGACCGAATACAAACAGTGCAGCTATTCCCTCCGCAAGGCTATCAAACAAGCTAAGCGCCAGTACAGAGACAAAGTAGAATCTCAATTCAACGGCTCAGACACAAGAGGCATGTGGCAGGGTCTACAGTCAATCACGGACTACAGGAAGAAATCCAGCCCAGTCACGGACCAGGATGTCTTGCTCCCAGGCAGACTAAATAACTTTTTTGCCCCCTTTGAGGACAATACAGTGCCACTGACACGGCCTGCAACGAAAACATGCGGTCTCTCCTTCACTGCAGCCGAGGTGAGTAAGACATTTAAACGTGTTAACCCTCGCAAGGCTGCAGGCCCAGATGGCATCCCCAGCCGCGCCCTCAGAGCATGCGCAGACCAGCTGGCCGGTGTGTTTACGGACATATTCAATCAATCCCTATACCAGTCTGCTGTTCCCACATGCTTCAAGAGGGCCACCATTGTTCCTGTTCCCAAGAAAGCTAAGGTAACTGAGCTAAATGACTACCGCCCCGTAGCACTCACATCCGTCATCATGAAGTGCTTTGAGAGACTAGTCAAGGACCATATCACCTCCACTCTACCTGACACCCTAGACCCACTCCAATTTGCTTACCGCCCAAATAGGTCCACAGACGATGCAATCTCAACCACACTGCACACTGCCCTAACCCATCTGGACAAGAGGAATACCTATGTGAGAATGCTGTTCATCGACTACAGCTCGGCATTCAACACCATAGTACCCTCCAAGCTCGTCATCAAGCTCGAGACCCTGGGTCTCGACCCCGCCCTGTGCAACTGGGTACTGGACTTCCTGACGGGCCGCCCCCAGGTGGTGAGGGTAGGCAACAACATCTCCTCCCCGCTGATCCTCAACACTGGGGCCCCACAAGGGTGCGTTCTGAGCCCTCTCCTGTACTCCCTGTTCACCCACGACTGCGTGGCCACGCACGCCTCCAACTCAATCATCAAGTTTGCGGACGACACAACAGTGGTAGGCTTGATTACCAACAACGATGAGACGGCCTACAGGGAGGAGGTGAGGGCCCTCGGAGTGTGGTGTCAGGAAAACAACCTCACACTCAACGTCAACAAAACTAAGGAGATGATTGTGGACTTCAGGAAACAGCAGAGGGAACACCCCCCTATCCACATCGATGGAACAGTAGTGGAGAGGGTAGCAAGTTTTAAGTTCCTCGGCATACACATCACAGACAAACTGAATTGGTCCACTCACACAGACAGTATCGTGAAGAAGGCGCAGCAGCGCCTCTTCAACCTCAGGAGGCTGAAGAAATTCGGCTTGTCACCAAAAGCACTCACAAACTTCTACAGATGCACAATCGAGAGCATCCTGGCGGGCTGTATCACCGCCTGGTATGGCAACTGCACCGCCCTCAACCGTAAGGCTCTCCAGAGGGTAGTGAGGTCTGCACAACGCATCACCGGGGGCAAACTACCTGCCCTCCAGGACACCTACACCACCCGATGTCACAGGAAGGCCATAAAGATCATCAAGGACATCAACCACCCGAGCCACTGCCTGTTCACCCCGCTATCATCCAGAAGGCGAGGTCAGTACAGGTGCATCAAAGCTGGGACCGAGAGACTGAAAAACAGCTTCTATCTCAAGGCCATCAGACTGTTAAACAGCCACCACTAACACTGAGTGGCTGCTGCCAACACACTGACACTGACTCAACTCCAGCCACTTTAATAATGGGAATTGATGGGAAATGATGTAAATATATCACTAGCCACTTTAAACAATGCTACCTTATATAAATGTTACTTACCCTACATTATTCATCTCATATGCATACGTATATACTGTACTCTATATCATCGACGGTATCCTTATGTAATACATGTATCACTAGCCACTTTATACTATACTATGCCACTTTGTTTACATACTCATCTCATTTGTACATACTGTACCCGATACCATCTACTGTATCTTGCCTATGCTGCTCTGTACCATCACTCATTCATATATCCTTATGTACATATTCTTTATCCCCTTACACTGTGTACAAGACAGTAGTTTTGGAATTGTTAGTTAGATTACTTGTTATTACTGCATTGTCGGAACTAGAAGCACAAGCATTTCGCTACACTCGCATTAACATCTGCTAACCATGTGTATGTGACAAATAAAATTTGATTTGATTTGATTTGATTTAAAGCTGGTAGATGGGGCACGGAGAAACAGGAACACAGAACTACATCTCGAGTGCACTAGCTAACTAGCTAGATTTATTGTTAAAGTCTGTCACATGAGATTAGTAGCTAGGAATGTCAAAGGCCCTTGATAACAACCACAGACAGACAGACAATCCTGCCCCGGGACTACAGGAAATGTGAAGGTGATTTTGGCACACAGACAAACAGGCCAACAGCAGTTCTCAAGAGATTAGATTTTCTGCTTTGGCAATATATTTTCCTGACTGATATTACAATATGATAAAGTTGTTGCTGTCTTTTATGCACATTTAGCTTGACACTGTTATTGTTTAGCTAGACACTGTTATTGTTTAGCTAGACACTGTTATTGTTTAGCTAGACACTGTTATTGTTTAGCTAGACACTGTTATTGTTTAGCTAGACACTGTTATTGTTTAGCTAGACACTGTTATTGTCTAGCTAGACACTGTTATTGTTTAGCTAGACACTGTTATTGTTTAGCTAGACACTGTTATTGTTTGGCTAGACACTGTTATTGTTTAGCTAGACACTGTTATTGTTTGGCTAGACACTGTTATTGTTTAGCTAGACACTGTTATTGTTTGGCTAGACACTGTTATTGTTTAGCTAGACACTGTTATTGTTTAGCTAGACACTGTTATTGTTTAGCTAGACACTGTTATTGTCTAGCTAGACACTGTTATTGTTTGGCTAGACACTGTTATTGTTTAGCTAGACACTGTTATTGTTTACTGTTATTTGAATATTATTATTCAAATTAATGTGTGGAACCATCATTTATTCTAAAACAAAAAAATACATTAAAAAAAGAAAAAAATATAACTTATATTTAAAATACACAAAAAAAATGAAATATAAATCATATATAAATAACTGGTCACATGTTTTTATTAATATCCTGTAATATTGGTACTGTAATATGGATAGGGCCTTAACAGCCAAGGCAGTAGATTAGATTGGACATACACTTGTAAACAACATTGGGATATAAAGTCCTATAAAAGCATAGGCCTCTGGTAGGCCAGACTCTTGTCTCAAATGGCACCCTATTCACACTGTATGACTAGTAATGCACTATATTTATTTAACCTTCATTTGACCTTTTAGTTATCGTTTAACTAGACAAGTCAGTTAAGAACAAATTGTTATTTTACAATGACGGCCAAACCCTAACCCGGACGACGCTGGGCCAATTGTGTGCCGCCCTATGGGACCTCCCGATCACGGCGGGTTGTGATACAGTCCGGGAATCGAACCAGGGCGTCTGTAATGACGCCTCTAGTGCTGAGATGCAGTGCCTCAGAACGCTGTGCCACTCGGGGAGTTCTGTAATAGGGAATAGAGTGACATTTGAGACGCAACACAGGACAGGACAGGACAGGAGAGACATATAGTCAGGCCCAGCACAGTACACACAGACCGTGCAAGGCCAGAACTACAGCGCCATTGCAGTGTGGCTGACTGAGCTGCCCCCTCACACATCACGCTGTCATAATGCTGCTGCACTTCTGTGTCTGGCCACCAGAGGGGGTGCTAGAGCACCAATCAGAGTAGGGAGAAGGGGACGTGGGAGGGGCCAAGTCTAACATGCACACTTTTTCTGGTCAGGCGCGGCGTCCTCCAGCTTGGTGGCTCCTCCCCCGTTGGCGGGCTCGGCGGTGGGCTTGTCGACACACTGCTCCATCCTCTTCATGACCAGGTCTAGCAGAGTGATGACGGCCTTGTCCACCTCAGACCCTGTCGCTGCCGACGTCTCAAAGTACGGGATCCTACAGGGGACAAACAGAACCAGATCAGACAGGACATACAGAACCCAGATCAGACAGGACCACTCCAACACCCACATCAGACAGGACCACTCCAACACCCACATCAGACAGGACATACAGAACCCACATCAGACAGGACATACAGAACCACATCAGACACGACCACTCCAACACCCACATCAGACAGGACATACAGAACCAGATCAGACAGGACATACAGAACCACATCAGACAGGAAATACAGAACCCACATAAGACAGGACATACAGAACCCACATCAGACAGGACATACAGAACCCACATCAGACAGGACATACAGAACCCAGATCAGACATTACATACAGAACCCACATCAGACAGGACCACTCCAACACCCACATCAGACAGGACATACAGAACCCAGATCAGACAGGACATACAGAACCCAGATCAGACAGGACATACAGAACCCAGATCAGACAGGACATACAGAACCCAGATCAGACAGGACATACAGAACCCACATCAGACAGGACATACAGAACCCACATCAGACAGGACACATACAGAACCCACATCAGACAGGACATACAGAACCCACATCAGACCGGACATACAGAACCCACATCAGACAGGACATGCAGAACCCAGATCAGACAAGACACATACAGAACCCACATCAGACAGGACATACAGAACCCACATCAGACAGGACATACAGAACCCACATTAGACAGGACATACAGAACCCACATCAGACAGGACATACAGAACCCACATCAGACAGGACCACTCCAACACCCACATCAGACAGGACCACTCCAACACCCACATCAGACAGGACCACACAAACACCCACATCAGACAGGACCACATCAACACTCACATCAGACAGGACCACATCAACACCCATATCAGACATGACCACACCAACACCCACATCAGACAGGACCACACCAGAAAGGACCACACCAACACCCACATCAGACAGGACCACTCCAACACCCACATCAGACAGGACCACACCAGACACGACCACACCAACACCCACATCAGACAGGACCACACCAACACCCACATCAGACAGGACCACTCCAACACCCACATCAGACAGGACCACACCAAAACCCACATCAGACAGGACCACATTAACACCCACATCAGACAGGACCACATTAACACCCACATCAGACAAGACCACACCAAAACCCACATCAGACAGGACCACATTAACACCCACATCAGACAGGACCACATTAACATCCACATCAGACAAGATCACATCAACACCCACATCAGACAAGATCACACCAACACCCACATCAGACATGACCACACCAACATCAGACAGGACCACACCAACACCCACATCAGACAGGACCACATCAACACGCACATCAGACAGGACCACACCAACACCCATATCAGACAGGACCACATCAACACCCACATCAGACAGGAACCCACCAGACAGGACCACATCAGACAGGACCACACCAACATCAGACAGGACCACACCAAAACCCATATCAGACAGGACCACACCAACACTCACATCAGACAGGACCACACCAAAACCCACATCAGACAGGACCACACCAAAACCCACATCAGACAGGACCACACCAACACCCACATCAGACAGGACCACACCAACACCCACATCAGACAGGACCACACCAGAAAGGACCACACCAACACCCACATCAGACAGGACCACACCAACACCCACATCAGACAGGACCACACCAGAAAGGACCACACCAACACCCACATCAGACAGGACCACACCAACACCCATATCAGACATGACCACACCAACATCAGACAGGACCACACCAACACCCACATCAGACAGGACCACACCAACACCCACATCAGACAGGACCGCACCAACACCCACATCAGACAGGACCACACCAGACAGGACCACACCAACACCCACATCAGACAGGACCACACCAACACCCATATCAGACATGACCACATCAACACCCACATCAGACAAGATCACACCAACACCCACATCAGACAGGACCACACCAACACCCATATCAGACAGGACCACATCAACACCCACATCAGACAGGAACCCACCAGACAGGACCACATCAGACAGGACCACACCAACATCAGACAGGACCACACCAAAACCCATATCAGACAGGACCACATCAGCACCCACATCAGACAAGATCACACCAAAAACCCACATCAGAGCATTCTACCTGGTCTTACTAGTCGTATCTTATATCTGAAAGTTAAATCGAGGGACCATGTCAAGCACGTTAGGGTATGAGGGACTGAACACGATAGAGGCTGTCGTAATAACAACCAAATGACTCCGGTTGTGTCCTGAGAACAGATCCACCAGGTATTATTTTATGTTAATGAACCACAACCTCTCTGCTAGTACAGCTCTGAATGACAAGCCCAGCACTCAGACATGCATCGCATGCATCCCAAATGGCACCCTATTCCCTATATAGTGCACTACTTTAGACCAGAGGCCTATGGAACCCTATTCCCTATATAGTGCACTACTTTAGACCAGAGCCCTATGGAACCCTATTCCCTATGTAGTGCACTACTTTAGACCAGAGCCCTATGGAACCCTATTGCCTATATAGTGCACTACTTTAGACCAGAGCCCTATGGAACCCTATTCCCTATATATAGTGCACTACTTTAGACCAGAGCCCTATGGAACCCTATTCCCTATATATAGTGCACTACTTTAGACCAGAGCCCTATGGAACCCTATTCCATATATATAGTGCACTACTTTAGACCAGAGCCCTAAGGAACCCTATTCCCTATATATAGTGCACTACTTTAGACCAGAGCCCTATGGAACCCTATTCCCTATATATAGTGCACTACTTTAGACCAGAGCCCTATAGAACCCTATTCCCTATATAGTGCACTACTTCAGACCAGAGGCCTATGGAACCCTATTCCCTATATATAGTGCACTACTTTAGACCAGAGCCCTATGGAACCCTATTCCCTATATATAGTGCACTACTTTAGACCAGAGCCCTATGGAACCCTATTCCATATATATAGTGCACTACTTTAGACCAGAGCCCTAAGGAACCCTATTCCCTATATATAGTGCACTACTTTAGACCAGAGCCCTATGGAACCCTATTCCCTATATATAGTGCACTACTTTAGACCAGAGCCCTATAGAACCCTATTCCCTATATAGTGCACTACTTCAGACCAGAGGCCTATGGAACCCTATTCCCTATATATAGTGCACTACTTTAGACCAGACCCTATGGAACCCTATTCCATATATATAGTGCACTACTTTAGACCAGAGCCCTATGGAACCCTATTCCCTATATATAGTGCACTACTTTAGACCAGAGCCCTATGGAACCCTATTCCCTATATAGGTGCACTACTTTAGACCAGAGCCCTATGGAACCCTATTCCCTATATAGTGCTCTACTTTAGACCAGAACCCTATGGAACCCTATTCCCTATATAGTGCACTACTTTAGACCAGAGCCCTATGGAACCCTATTCCCTATATAGTGCACTACTTTAGACCAGAGCCCTATGGAACCCTATTCCCTATATAGTACACTACATTAGACCAGAGCCCTATGGAACCCTATTCCCTATATATAGTGCACTACTTTAGACCAGAGCCTTATGGAACCCTATTCCCTATATATAGTGCACTACATTAGACCAGAGCCCTATGGAACCCTATTCCCTATATAGTGCACTACTTTAGACCAGAGCCTTATGGAACCCTATTCCCTATATTTTTTATTTATTTTATTTATTTTACCTTTATTTAACCAGGTAGGCAAGTTGAGAACAAGTTCTCATTTACAATTGCGACCTGGCCAAGATAAAGCAAAGCAGTTCGACAGATACAACAACACAGAGTTACACATGGAGTAAAACAAACATACAGTCAATAATAAAGTATAAACAAGTCTATATACAATGTGAGCAAATGAGGTGAGAAGGGAGGTAAAGGCAAAAAAAAAGGCCTTGGTGGCAAGGTAAATACAATATAGCAAGTAAAACACTGGAATGGTAGTTTTGCAATGGAAGAATGTGCAAAGTAGAAATAAAAATAATGGGGTGCAAAGGAGCAAAATAAATAAATAAATTAAATACAGTTGGGAAAGAGGTAGTTGATAGGGCTAAATTATATGTGGGCTATGTACAGGTGCAGTAATCTGTGAGCTGCTCTGACAGTTGGTGCTTAAAGCTAGTGAGGGAGATAAGTGTTTCCAGTTTCAGAGATTTTTGTAGTTCGTTCCAGTCATTGGCAGCAGAGAACTGGAAAGAGAGGCGGCCAAAGAAAGAATTGGTTTTGGGGGTGACTAGAGAGATATACCTGCTGGAGCGTGTGCTACAGGTGGGAGATGCTATGGTGACCAGCGAGCTGAGATAAGGGGGGACTTTACCTAGCAGGGTCTTGTAGATGACATGGAGCCAGTGGGTTTGGCGACGAGTATGAAGCGAGGGCCAGCCAACGAGAGCGTACAGGTCGCAATGGTGGGTAGTGTATGGGGCTTTGGTGACAAAACGGATTGCACTGTGATAGACTGCATCCAGTTTGTTGAGTAGGGTATTGGAGGCTATTTTGTAAATTACATCGCCAAAGTCGAGGATTGGTAGGATGGTCAGTTTTACAAGGGTATGTTTGGCAGCATGAGTGAAGGATGCTTTGTTGCGAAATAGGAAGCCAATTCTAGATTTAACTTTGGATTGGAGATGTTTGATATGGGTCTGGAAGGAGAGTTTACAGTCTAACCAGACACCTAAGTATTTGTAGTTGTCCACGTATTCTAAGTCAGAGCCGTCCAGAGTAGTGATGTTGGACAGGCGGGTAGGTGCAGGTAGTGATCGGTTGAAGAGCATGCATTTAGTTTTACTTGTATTTAAGAGCAGTTGGAGGCCACGGAAGGAGAGTTGTATGGCATTGAAGCTTGCCTGGAGGGTTGTTAACACAGTGTCCAAAGAAGGGCCGGAAGTATACAGAATGGTGTCGTCTGCGTAGAGGTGGATCAGAGACTCACCAGCAGCAAGAGCGACCTCATTGATGTATACAGAGAAGAGAGTCGGTCCAAGAATTGAACCCTGTGGCACCCCCATAGAGACTGCCAGAGGTCCGGACAACAGACCCTCAGATTTGACACACTGAACTCTATCAGAGAAGTAGTTGGTGAACCAGGCGAGGCAATCATTTGAGAAACCAAGGCTGTTGAGTCTGCCGATGAGGATGTGGTGATTGACAGAGTCGAAAGCCTTGGCCAGATCAATGAATACGGCTGCACAGTAATGTTTCTTATCGATGGCGGTTAAGATATCGTTTAGGACCTTGAGCGTGGCTGAGGTGCACCCATGACCAGCTCTGAAACCAGATTGCATAGCAGAGAAGGTATGGTGAGATTCAAAATGGTCGGTAATCTGTTTGTTGACTTGGCTTTCGAAGACCTTAGAAAGGCATGGTAGGATAGATATAGGTCTGTAGCAGTTTGGGTCAAGAGTGTCCCCCCCTTTGAAGAGGGGGATGACCGCAGCTGCTTTCCAATCTTTGGGAATCTCAGACGACACGAAAGAGAGGTTGAACAGGCTAGTAATAGGGGTGGCAACAATTTCGGCAGATAGTTTTAGAAAGAAAGGGTCCAGATTGTCTAGCCCGGCTGATTTGTAGGGGTCCAGATTTTGCAGCTCTTTCAGAACATCAGCTGAATGGATTTGGGAGAAGGAGAAATGGGGAAGGCTTGGGCGAGTTGCTGTTGGGGGTGCAGTGCTGTTGACAGGGGTAGGAGTAGCCAGGTGGAAAGCATGGCCAGCAGTAGAAAAATGCTTATTGAAATTTTCAATTATGGTGGATTTATCAGTGGTGACAGTGTTTCCTATCTTCAGTGCAGTGGGCAGCTGGGAGGAGGTGTTCTTATTCTCCATGGACTTTACAGTGTCCCAGAACCTTTTTGAGTTAGTGTTGCAAGAAGCAAATTTCTGCTTGAAAAAGCTAGCCTTGGCTTTTCTAACTGCCTGTGTATAATGGTTTCTAGCTTCCCTGAACAGCTGCATATCACGGGGGCTGTTCGATGCTAATGCAGAACGCCATAGGACGTTTTTGTGTTGATTAAGGGCAGTCAGGTCTGGGGAGAACCAAGGGCTATATCTGTTCCTGGTTCTAAATTTCTTGAATGGGGCATGTTTATTTAAGATGGTTAGGAAGGCATTTTAAAAAAATATCCAGGCATCCTCTACTGACGGGATGAGGTCAATATCCTTCCAGGATACCCCGGCCAGGTCGATTAGAAAGGCCTGCTCGCTGAAGTGTTTCAGGGAGCGTTTTACAGTGATGAGAGGAGGTCGTTTGACCGCTGACCCATTACGGATGCAGGCAATGAGGCAGTGATCGCTGAGATCTTGGTTGAAGACAGCAGAGGTGTATTTAGAGGGGAAGTTGGTTAGGATGATATCTATGAGGGTGCCCGTGTTTAAGGCTTTGGGGAGGTACCTGGTAGGTTCATTGATAATTTGTGTGAGATTGAGGGCATCAAGTTTAGATTGTAGGATGGCTGGGGTGTTAAGCATGTTCCAGTTTAGGTCGCCTAGCAGCACGAGCTCTGAAGATAGATGGGGGGCAATCAGTTCACATATGGTGTCCAGAGCACAGCTGGGGGCAGAGGGTGGTCTATAGCAGGCGGCAACGGTGAGAGACTTGTTTTTAGAAAGGTGGATTTTTAAAAGTAGAAGTTCAAATTGTTTGGGTACAGACCTGGATAGTAGGACAGAACTCTGCAGGCTATCTTTGCAGTAAATTGCAACACCGCCCCCTTTGGCAGTTCTATCTTGTCTGAAAATGTTGTAGTTTGGAATTAAAATGTCTGAATTTTTGGTGGTCTTCCTAAGCCAGGATTCAGACACAGCTAGAACATCCGGGTTGGCAGAGTGTGCTAAAGCAGTGAATAGAACAAACTTAGGGAGGAGGCTTCTAATGTTAACATGCATGAAACCAAGGCTATTACGGTTACAGAAGTCGTCAAAAGAGAGCGCCTGGGGAATAGGAGTGGAGCTAGGCACTGCAGGGCCTGGATTCACCTCTACATCGCCAGAGGAACATAGGAGGAGTAGAATAAGGGTGCGACTAAAAGCAATAAGAATTGGTCGTCTAGAACGTCTGGAACAGAGAGTAAAAGGAGGTTTCTGGGGGCGATAAAATAGCATCAAGGTATAATGTACAGACAAAGGTAAGGTAGGATGTGAATACAGTGGAGGTAAACCTAGGTATTGAGTGATGAAAAGAGAGATATTGTCTCTAGAAACATCATTGAAACCAGGAGATGTCATTGCATGTGTGGGTGGTGGAACTAATAGGTTGGATAAGGTATAGTGAGCAGGACTAGAGGCTCTACAGTGAAATAAGCCAATAAACACTAACCAGAACAGCAATGGACAAGACATATTGACATTAAGGAGAGGCATGCTTAGTCGAGTGATCAAAAGGGTCCAGTGAGTGGAGAGGTTGGTTTAGGGTCACGGCGATTTAGACAGCTAGCCAAGCCAACCGGTAGCAAGCTAGCATAGGATGGAGTCTGTTGTTAGCCACCTCTTGCGTTCGGTCAGTAGATTAGTGGGGTTCCGTGTGGTAGAGGGGATTAATCCAAATCACACAACAACAAAAATAAGAACAATAGATATAGTTATAGAGGCCCGAGAAGAAAACATAATAATTCAAATAAATAAATTGTCCGATTGTCTATTCAGATAGCAGCCGGAAAGACAGCTAACGGTTAGCGGGCCGCAGATGGGCGTTCCGGTAACGTCGCGACAGAGGAGCCAGCCGGATCTCCTTCAGGTAGATAACGTCGGCAGTCCGGTTGTGAAGGCCCGGTGGGGCTCCGCGTAGGCAGTGAAACGGGTCCGGATAGGTGACTGCAGCCCAGGAGTGAATGATGGAACTCAGGCGTGATTGACGGAGCTGGCTAGCACCGGAACAATCGATGTTTGCTCCGGAATCGACGAAAGCCGACTGTCACACGGATAGCAGCTAGCTAGCTGTGAGATCCGGGTATGAATGTCCAGAGAGCAGTTGAAATCCAGGGACATGGAGAGAAAAATTGGTCCGGTATGTTCCGTTCCGAGCCGCGCTGCGCCGTACAAAACTGGCGATAGATTTTCGAACTAAAGGACAGCCGATGACCACAAACCGTGGTTAGCTTCTGATTAGCTTCTGGGCTAGCTCCTGGCTAGCTTCTGGCTAGTTTCTGGCCAGCCTCCTGGAGTTTCTGGCTAGCTTCCTGAAGGATTGCAGATCTGAGGTAAATAATACTTTTTTATAAATATAAATTGGTGAGGCTGGTTGCAGGAGAGTGTTTAGAAGATGAGTTGATGGAAAATAAAAATAAAATGTATGTGAAAAAAGTTGTAAATATATATATATACAGGACACGACAAGACGAGGACAAAAGACGTCTGAACTGCTATGCGATCTTGGATTATATATAGTGCACTACTTTAGACCAGAGCCCTATAGAACCCTATTCCCTATATAGTGCACTACTTTAGACCAGAGTCCTATAGAACCCTATTCCCTATATATAGTGCACTACTTTAGACCAGAGTCCTATAGAACCCTATTCCCTATATAGTGCACTACTTTAGACCAGAGCCCTATAGAACCCTATTCCCTATATATAGTGCACTACTTTAGACCAGAGCCCTATGGAACCCTATTCCCTATATATAGTGCACTACTTTAGACCAGAGCCCTATAGAACCCTATTCCCTATATATAGTGCACTACTTTAGACCAGAGCCTTATGGAACCCTATTCCCTATATAGTGCACTACTTTAGACCAGAGCCCTATGGAACCCTATTCCCTATATAGTGCACTACTTTAGACCAGAGCCCTATGGAACCCTATTCCCTATATATAGTGCACTACTTTAGACCAGAGCCCTATGGAACCCTATTCCCTATATAGTGCACTACTTTAGACCAGAGCCCTATGGAACCCTATTCCCTATATATAGTGCACTACTTTAGACCAGAGCCCTATGGAACCCTATTCCCTATATATAGTGCACTACTTTAGACCAGAGCCCTATGGAACCCTATTCCCTATATAGTGCACTACTTTAGACCAGAGCCCTATGGAACCCTATTCCCTATTTAGTGCACTACTTTAGACCAGAGCCCTATGGAACCCTATTCCCTATATAGTGCACTACTTTAGACCAGAGCCCTATGGAACCCTATTCCCTATATATAGTGCACTACTTTAGACCAGAGCCTTATGGAACCCTATTCCCTATATTTTTTATTTATTTTATTTATTTTACCTTTATTTAACCAGGTAGGCAAGTTGAGAACAAGTTCTCATTTACAATTGCGACCTGGCCAAGATAAAGCAAAGCAGTTCGACAGATACAACAACACAGAGTTACACATGGAGTAAAACAAACATACAGTCAATAATAAAGTATAAACAAGTCTATATACAATGTGAGCAAATGAGGTGAGAAGGGAGGTAAAGGCAAAAAAAAAGGCCTTGGTGGCAAGGTAAATACAATATAGCAAGTAAAACACTGGAATGGTAGTTTTGCAATGGAAGAATGTGCAAAGTAGAAATAAAAATAATGGGGTGCAAAGGAGCAAAATAAATAAATAAATTAAATACAGTTGGGAAAGAGGTAGTTGATAGGGCTAAATTATATGTGGGCTATGTACAGGTGCAGTAATCTGTGAGCTGCTCTGACAGTTGGTGCTTAAAGCTAGTGAGGGAGATAAGTGTTTCCAGTTTCAGAGATTTTTGTAGTTCGTTCCAGTCATTGGCAGCAGAGAACTGGAAAGAGAGGCGGCCAAAGAAAGAATTGGTTTTGGGGGTGACTAGAGAGATATACCTGCTGGAGCGTGTGCTACAGGTGGGAGATGCTATGGTGACCAGCGAGCTGAGATAAGGGGGGACTTTACCTAGCAGGGTCTTGTAGATGACATGGAGCCAGTGGGTTTGGCGACGAGTATGAAGCGAGGGCCAGCCAACGAGAGCGTACAGGTCGCAATGGTGGGTAGTGTATGGGGCTTTGGTGACAAAACGGATTGCACTGTGATAGACTGCATCCAGTTTGTTGAGTAGGGTATTGGAGGCTATTTTGTAAATTACATCGCCAAAGTCGAGGATTGGTAGGATGGTCAGTTTTACAAGGGTATGTTTGGCAGCATGAGTGAAGGATGCTTTGTTGCGAAATAGGAAGCCAATTCTAGATTTAACTTTGGATTGGAGATGTTTGATATGGGTCTGGAAGGAGAGTTTACAGTCTAACCAGACACCTAAGTATTTGTAGTTGTCCACGTATTCTAAGTCAGAGCCGTCCAGAGTAGTGATGTTGGACAGGCGGGTAGGTGCAGGTAGTGATCGGTTGAAGAGCATGCATTTAGTTTTACTTGTATTTAAGAGCAGTTGGAGGCCACGGAAGGAGAGTTGTATGGCATTGAAGCTTGCCTGGAGGGTTGTTAACACAGTGTCCAAAGAAGGGCCGGAAGTATACAGAATGGTGTCGTCTGCGTAGAGGTGGATCAGAGACTCACCAGCAGCAAGAGCGACCTCATTGATGTATACAGAGAAGAGAGTCGGTCCAAGAATTGAACCCTGTGGCACCCCCATAGAGACTGCCAGAGGTCCGGACAACAGACCCTCAGATTTGACACACTGAACTCTATCAGAGAAGTAGTTGGTGAACCAGGCGAGGCAATCATTTGAGAAACCAAGGCTGTTGAGTCTGCCGATGAGGATGTGGTGATTGACAGAGTCGAAAGCCTTGGCCAGATCAATGAATACGGCTGCACAGTAATGTTTCTTATCGATGGCGGTTAAGATATCGTGGAACCCTATTCCCTATATAGTGCACTACTTTAGACCAGAGCCCTATGGAACCCTATTCCCTATATATAGTGCACTACTTTAGACCAGAGCCCTATGGAACCCTATTCCCTATATATAGTGCACTACTTTAGACCAGAGCCCTATGGAACCCTATTCCCTATATAGTGCACTACTTTAGACCAGAGCCCTATGGAACCCTATTCCCTATATAGTGCACTACTTTAGCATGTCTTGGGGGTATGATATAATTGGTACCCTAAAATGGAAGGACTATGTACAAAAAGTGCTGTAACTTCTAAACGGTTCATCCGATATGGATGAAAATACCCTCAAATGAAAGCTGACAGTCTGACCTTTAACCTCATAGTTATTGTATCATTTAAAATCCAAAGTGCTGGAATACAGAGGCCAAAATAATTAAACACGTGTCACCGTCCCTCTACTTTTGGAGCTCACTGTCTTTGTAGATGACGGGGGGTAGCTCTCTCCGACTCACCCGTACTTGTCGGCTAGTTCCTTAGCCTGCTCCTCCTGCACCTCTCTCTGGTCCGCCAGGTCTGCCTTGTTGCCCACCAACACCATGTCTGGGTTCTCACAGTACGCATTGGCCTGCAACTGGCCTATGGACAACATAGAACAGTTAGCATTGACCTGCAGCTAGCCTGGGGACAACAGTTAGCATTGGCCTGCAACTGGCCTGAGGACAACAGTTAGCATTGGCCTGCAGCTAGCCCGGGGACAACAGTTAGCATTGGCCTGCAGCTAGCCCGGGGACAACAGTTAGCATTGGCCTGCAGCTGGCCTGAGGACAACATGGAACAGCGCTGTGTGGGCACTCATACTCATTACATGTGAAGTGCTGTGGGCCCTCAGACTCATTACATGTGAAGTGCTGTGGGCCCTCAGACTCATTACATGTGAAGTGCTGTGGGCCCTCAGACTCATTACATGTGAAGTGCTGTGGGCCCTCAGACTCATTACATGTGAAGCGCTGTGGGCCCTCAGACTCATTACATGTGAAGCGCTGTGGGCCCTCATACTCATTACATGTGAAGCGCTGTGGGCCCTCATACTCATTACATGTGAAGCGCTGTGGGCCCTCATACTCATTACATGTGAGGCGCTGTGGGCCCTCATACTCATTACATGTGAAGCGCTGTGGGCCCTCATACTCATTACATGTGAAGCGCTGTGGGCCCTCAGACTCATTACATGTGAAGCGCTGTGGGCCCTCAGACTCATTACATGTGAAGCGCTGTGGGCCCTCATACTCATTACATGTGATGCGCTGTGGGCCCTCATACTCATTACATGTGAAGCACTGTGGGCCTTCAGACTCATTACATGTGAAGCGCTGTGAGCCCTCATACTCATTACATGTGAAGCGCTGTGGGCCCTCATACTCATTACATGTGAAGCGCTGTGGGCCCTCAGACTCATTACATTTGAAGCGCTGTGGGCCCTCATACTCATTACATTTGAAGCACTGTGGGCCCTCATACTCATTACATGTGAAGCGCTGTGGGAAAAATAACAACTTTATATCGTAGCTTCTTAAACAGCTCATCTCTATGTTTTCTAAACGTCAAATCCATATCAATCCAAATGGCTAAGTATTTATAGGCGGGAACACGTTCGATTGGAGAATCATCTAATGAGTGAACATGTGGTCCATCTGAATCATCTAATGAGTGAACATGTGGTCCATCTGAATCATCTAATGATTGAACATGTGATCCATCTGAATCATCTAATGAGTGAACATGTGGTCCATCTGAATCATCTAATGATTGAACATGTGATCCATCTGAATCATCTAATGAGTGAACATGTGATCCATCTGAATCATCTAATGAGTGAACATGTGATCCATCTGAATCATCTAATGAGTGAACATGTGATCCATCTGAATCATCTAATGAGTGAACATGTGATCCATCTGAATCATCTAATGAGTGAACATGTGATCCATCTGAATCATCTAATGAGTGAACATGTGGTCCATCTGAATCATCTAATGAGTGAACATGTGGTCCATCTGAATCATCTAATGAGTGAACATGTGATGCATCTGAATCATCTAATGAGTGAACATGTGATCCATCTGAATCATCTAATGAGTGAACATGTGGTCCATCTGAAACATTATTTAGAGAGTTTAAAACCAACATGTATTTGGTTTTAGCCCATATTAAGCACACATTTTATATCAGCAAGGGATTCCTGCATAGCTATAAAATCTGACTGTAGTTTTGACACAGTCAGATCAACAGCCGGGGCAACAGCCAGATCAACAGTCAGATCAACAGTCGGGGTAACAGTCAGATCAACAGTCAGATCAACAGTCAGATCAACAGCCGGGGCAACAGTCAGATCAACAGTCAGATCAACAGCCGGGGCAACAGTCAGATCAACAGTCGGGGCAACAGTCAGATCAATAGTCAGATCAACAGCCAGATCAACAGTCCGGGCAACAGTCAGATCAACAGTCGGATCAACAGCCGGGGCAACAGTCAGATCAACAGTCAAATCAACAGTCAGATCAACAGCCGGGGCAACAGTCAGATCAACAGTCAGATCAACAGTCCGGGCAACAGTCAGATCAACAGTCAGATCAACAGCCGGGGCAACAGTCAGATCAACAGTCAGATCAACAGTCGGGGCAATAGTCAGATCAACAGTCAGATCAACAGCCGGGGCAACAGTCAGATCAACAGTCAGATCAACAGTCAGATCAACAGCCGGGGCAACAGTCAGATCAACAGTCAGATCAACAGCCGGGGCAACAGTCAGATCAACAGTCAGATCAACAGTCAGATCAACAGTCAGATCAACAGTCAGATCAACAGTCAGATCAACAGTCAGATCAACAGCCGGGGCAACAGTCAGATCAACAGTCAGATCAACAGTCCGGGCAACAGTCAGATCAACAGTCAGATCAACAGCCGGGGCAACAGTCAGATCAACAGTCAGATCAACAGTCAGATCAACAGTCGGGGCAATAGTCAGATCAACAGTCAGATCAACAGCCGGGGCAACAGTCAGATCAACAGTCAGATCAACAGTCAGATCAACAGCCGGGGCAACAGTCAGATCAACAGTCAGATCAACAGTCAGATCAACAGTCAGATCAACAGTCAGATCAACAGTCAGATCAACAGTCAGATCAACAGTCACATCAACAGTCAGATCAACAGTCAGATCAACAGTCAGATCAACAGTCAGATCAACAGTCACATCAACAGTCAGATCAACAGTCAGATCAACAGTCAGATCAACAGTCAGATCAACAGTCAGATCAACAGTCAGATCAACAGTCAGATCAACAGTCAGATCAACAGCCGGGGCAACAGTCAGATCAACAGTCAGATCAACAGTCAGATCAACAGTCAGATCAACAGTCAGATCAACAGCTGGGGCAACAGTCAGATCAACAGTCAGATCAACAGTCAGATCAACAGTCAGATCAACAGTCAGATCAACAGTCAGATCAACAGTCAGATCAACAGTCAGATCAACAGTCAGATCAACAGTCAGATCAACAGCCGGGGCAACAGTCAGATCAACAGTCAGATCAACAGTCAGATCAACAGTCAGATCAACAGCTGGGGCAACAGTCAGATCAACAGTCAGATCAACAGTCAGATCAACAGTCAGATCAACAGTCAGATCAACAGTCAGATCAACAGTCAGATCAACAGTCAGATCAACAGTCAGATCAACAGTCAGATCAACAGTCAGATCAACAGTCAGATCAACAGTCAGATCAACAGTCAGATCAACAGTCAGATCAACAGCCGGGGCAACAGTCAGATCAACAGTCAGATCAACAGTCAGATCAACAGTCAGATCAACAGCTGGGGCAACAGTCAGATCAACAGTCAGATCAACAGTCAGATCAACAGTCAGATCAACAGTCAGATCAACAGTCAGATCAACAGTCAGATCAACAGTCAGATCAACAGTCAGATCAACAGTCAGATCAACAGCCGGGGCAACAGTCAGATCAACAGTCAGATCAACAGTCAGATCAACAGTCAGATCAACAGCCGGGGCAACAGTCAGATCAACAGTCAGATCAACAGTCAGATCAACAGTCAGATCAACAGTCAGATCAACAGTCAGATCAACAGTCAGATCAACAGTCAGATCAACAGTCAGATCAACAGTCAGATCAACAGTCAGATCAACAGTCAGATCAACAGTCAGATCAACAGTCAGATCAACAGTCAGATCAACAGTCAGATCAACAGTCAGATCAACAGCCGGGGCAACAGTCAGATCAACAGTCAGATCAACAGTCAGATCAACAGTCAGATCAACAGCTGGGGCAACAGTCAGATCAACAGTCAGATCAACAGTCAGATCAACAGTCAGATCAACAGTCAGATCAACAGTCAGATCAACAGTCAGATCAACAGTCAGATCAACAGTCAGATCAACAGTCAGATCAACAGTCAGATCAACAGTCAGATCAACAGCTGGGGCAACAGTCAGATCAACAGTCAGATCAACAGTCAGATCAACAGTCAGATCAACAGTCAGATCAACAGTCAGATCAACAGTCAGATCAACAGTCAGATCAACAGTCAGATCAACAGTCAGATCAACAGTCAGATCAACAGTCAGATCAACAGCCGGGGCAACAGTCAGATCAACAGTCAGATCAACAGTCAGATCAACAGTCAGATCAACAGCCGGGGCAACAGTCAGATCAACAGTCAGATCAACAGTCAGATCAACAGTCAGATCAACAGTCAGGGCAACAGTCAGATCAACAGTCAGATCAACAGTCAGATCAACAGTCAGATCAACAGTCAGATCAACAGTCAGATCAACAGTCAGATCAACAGTCAGATCAACAGTCAGATCAACAGTCAGATCAACAGTCAGATCAACAGTCAGATCAACAGTCAGATCAACAGTCAGATCAACAGTCAGATCAACAGTCGGGGCAACAGTCAGATCAACAGTCAGATCAACAGTCAGATCAACAGTCAGATCAACAGTCAGATCAACAGTCAGATCAACAGTCAGATCAACAGTCAGATCAACAGTCAGATCAACAGTCAGATCAACAGTCAGATCAACAGTCAGATCATAGATTAAGTTTCTGATTTTTTAACAGATTGACCAATGGTGTTTATACACTGCTCAAAAAAATAAAGGGAAGACTAAAATAACACATCCTAGATCTGAATGAATGAAATATTCTTATTAAATACTTTTTTCTTTACATAGTTGAATGTGCTGACAACAAAATCACACAAAAATTATCAATGGAAATCAAATTTATCAACCCATGGAGGTCTGGATTTGGAGTGACACTCAAAATGAAAGTGGAAAACTACACTACAGGTTGATTCAACTTTGATGTAATGTCCTTTAAACAAGTCAAAATGAGGCTCAGTAGTTTGTGGAGCGAGACATGATGTCCCAGATGTGCTCAATTGGATTCAGGTCTGGGGAACGGGCGGGCCAGTCCATAGCATCAATGCCTTCCTCTTGCAGGAACTGCTGACACACTCCAGCCACATGAGGTCTAGCATTGTCTTGCATTAGGAGGAACCCAGGGCCAACCGCACCAGCATATGGTCTCACAAGGGGTCTGAGGATCTCATCTCGGTACCTAATGGCAGTCAGGCTACCTCTGGCGAGCAGACGGAGGGCTGTGCGGCCCCCCAAAGAAATGCCACCCCACACTACGACTGACCCACCGCCAAACCGGTCATGCTGGAGGATGTTGCAGGCAGCAGAATGTTCTCCACAGCGTCTCCAGACTGTCACGTCTGTCACATGTGCTCAGTGTGAACCTGCTTTCATCTGTGAAGAGCACAGGGCGCCAGTGGCGAATTTGCCAATCTTGGTGTTCTCTGGCAAATGCCAAACGTCCTGCACGGTGTTGGGCTGTAAGCACAACCCCCACCTGTGGACGTCGGGCCCTCATACCACCCTCATGGAGTCTGTTTCTGACCGTTTGAGCAGACACATGCACATTTGTGGCCAGCTGGAGGTCATTATGCAGGGCTCTGGCAGTGCTCCTCCCGCTCCTCCTTGCACAAAGGCGGAGGTAGTAGTCCTGCTGCTGGGTTGTTGCCCTCCTACGGCCTCCTCCACATCTCCTGATGTACTGGCCTGTCTCCTGGTAGCGCCTCCATGCTCTGGACACTACGCTGACAGACACAGCAAATCTTCTTGCCACAGCGCGCATTGATGTGCCATCCTGGATGAGCTGCACTACCTGAGCCACTTGTGTGGGTTGTAGACTCCGTCTCATGCTACCACTAGAGTGAAAGCACCGCCAGCATTCAAAAGTGACCAAAACATCAGCCAGGAAGCATAGGAACTGATAAGTGGTCTGTGGTCACCACCTGCAGAACCACTCCTTTATTGGGGGTGTCTTGCTAATTGCCTATAATTTCCACCTGTTGTCTATTCCAATTGCACAACAGCATGTGGAATTTATTGTCAATCAGTGTTGCCTCCTAAGTGGACAGTTTGATTTCACAGAAGTGTGATTGACTTGGAGTTACATTGTGTTGTTTAAGTGTTCCCTTTCTTTTTTTGAGCAGTGTATAAATAGTGAAGAGAGCAGGTCCCAAAATGGACCCCTGTGGTACACCTTGATGTACTTCAAGAAATTCATACTTAACCCCATCAATCACGACGGCCTGAGTTCTGTCACTAAGAGAATCGTGAAACCAAGAACAGGCGTCAGAACTCAGACCTATCGAGGACAACTTGTTCAATAAAATGACACGATCAACGGTATCAAAATCTTTTTGACAGGTCTACAAACAAAGCAGAACATTTTATTTTAGTGTCTAAAGCATTGATAGGATCATTAACAACTAAAGTGGATGCTGTAATAGTGCTATGCCCAGGCCTAAACCCTGAATGGATGGTCAGGCCTAACCCCTGATTGGATGGTCAGGCCTAAACCCTGATTGGATGGTCAGGCCTAAACCCTGATTGGTTTACATTCCATCAGTGTGATTAGAATACAGAATGCCACAGCTGCATACTACTACCCTGACATCCTGATGAAGGCAGCTTGCTGTCAAAACGTTGGCTAATTAATACAAGTATTGTATCAGAGTAATACAGGGTGAGGATCACTTCTTTTCAAGTGTTTTGGACCACTGGACCGGGCCTCGCTAATGCTGGACTGGGCCTCGCTAATGCTGGACTGGGCCTCGCTAATGCTGGACTGGGCCTCGCTAACCTCGCTAACTCAAGTATGGGACTCGTTAACTCTGGACTGGGTCTCGCTAACTCAGGTCTGGGCCTTGCTAACTCTGGACTGGGCTTCGCTAACTCAGGACTGGGCCTCGCTAACTCAGGACTGGGTCCTCGCTAAATTAGATCTGGGTCTCGCTAAATTAGCTCTGGGCCTCGCTAAATCTGGACTGGGCCTCGTTAACTCAGGTCTGCATTTTCCTTTCTCCCGAAAACAGTTTACTACTAACCTTTGCCTACTTCCTGTGCCCTCCCTCCAGGCCGAGCTCTAAGGATGATTACAGTATTGACTGATATTGATCCACTGAAGGACCTGTCTGCTCTTCCAATACCTCCTTAATTAAACTGTCTTCCTTTCAAATACCAGGACATCATTGTCAATAAGAATTTGTTATTAACTGACTGGTTAAATAAAGGTAAGGGGGAAAACATTTTTTTTTTTTTTTTATCAATTGAATAAGCGAATTGCCTGAATCCTCAACCCTGGCCTGGCCATGTTCTGTACCATTCAGGTTGAAGCATGCTGGTGTTTAGAAGAGATGTGTCTTGTAAAGTGATATTGTGCAGCTCAGTTGCTAGAGCCAATGGTCATGGGTTTGATTTCCGCTGGGGCCAATGGTTATGGGTTTGATTTCCGCTGGGGCCACCCATAAGAAAAATGTATCCACCCATAAATTGCCTTGGATAAATGTGTCTGCTAAATGGCGCATATATTATCTCAAGCCTGTGTGTGTGTGCGTGCGTGCGTGCGTGTGTGCGTGCGTGCACCTAGACCACAACATACTCATCCAGTTGCGGACGTTGAGAAAGCTCTGCTGGCTGGTGAGGTCGAACATGAGCAGGAAGCCCATGGCATCTCTGAAGAAGGCTGTGGTCAGACTCCTGAACCTGGGAGGGGGTGAGAGACAACAACAGATATTTACCAGCGGCATTCCAATTTAGAACCCGGGATGGCGACACAGTTGTGACCCAGGTACCAACGGCATTCCAATTTAGAACCCGGGATGGTGACACAGTTGTGACCCAGGTACCAACGGCATTCCAATTTAGAACCCGGGATGGCGACACAGTTGTGACCCAGGTACCAACGGCATTCCAATTTAGAACCCGGGATGGCGACACAGTTGTGACCCAGGTACCAACGGCATTCCAATTTAGAACCCGGGATGGTGACACAGTTGTGACCCAGGTACCAACGGCATTCCAATTTAGAACCCGGGATGGCGACACAGTTGTGACCCAGGTACCAACGGCATTCCAATTTAGAACCCGGGATGGTGACACAGTTGTGACCCAGGTACCAACGGCATTCCAATTTAGAACCCGGGATGGTGACACAGTTGTGACCCAGGTACCAACGGCATTCCAATTTAGAACCCGGGATGGCGACACAGTTGTGACCCAGGTCTCCAGTTTAAAATACCACTATTTTAACCAGGTTTGTTAGTCAGGGCTGGGGAAACATGGGACACCACTCGGCCGAGCACTGGCTTAGGGAAGGTTTGAGAACGGAGATGGCGACAGTTCAATGGGTTTCTGTGCAGCTGATGTAAGAAGGGCTTTATAAATCAATTTGATTTATTTGATTGAGTGATGGCAACATCAGAGTTGTGGTTTCGATTCCCACACGTGTCACGTATACTGAATATATCTCTGTCAATGGTGACAGTTCATTAATGTAGCGTCTAATACATTACCAAGATTGCCAGTGGGGCATCCAGCTCTGCAATGTGATTCAAGGCACAAATTCGTTATGATCTTTCAATTTAGAGAATTGCAAATCTCATTCTGGCAGAGAGAAGGCCCGGTCAGAAATGAAATGAGTTGATGCGTGTGTGTGTGTGTGTGTTCGTGTGTAACATAAACATTACATAATACATACTGATGAGTCATCAAACTATGAGTCAAAGCTTGATAAATGGACTGGCAGCCTTGAATCAACCGCTGCCTCCCAGTGTGTTTATTGTCTCTGATAGCAGAACACAACTTGCATGCATTCCAAATGCCACACTATTCCCTATATAGTGCACTACTTTAGACCAGAGCCCTATGGAACCCTATTCCCTATATATAGTGCACTACTTTAGACCAGAGCCCTATGGAACCCTGTTCCCTACATAGTGCACTACTTTAGACCAGAGCCCTATGGAACCCTGTTCCCTACATAGTGCACTACTTTAGACCAGAGCCCTATGGAACCCTATTCCCTACATAGTGCACTACTTTAGACCAGAGCCCTATGGAACCCTATTCCCTACATAGTGCACTACTTTAGACCAGAGCCCTATGGAACCCTGTTCCCTACATAGTGCACTACTTTAGACCAGAGCCCTATGGAACCCTGTTCCCTACATAGTGCACTACTTTAGACCAGAGCCCAGAACCATCAGTTGTCTGAGAGGAGGTTCAAGGAGATGGAGCCAGTGTTCATTTTGTCAACAAAATAGTGACAAAAATATACGTAAAATACCTATTTTTCAGTGGGAATTGCCGATAGTTTAACTGACTAAATAAAAGTAGAACTAATCGAAAAATATTTTTCATTTCAGTTGACTAAAACGAGACGAGACAAAATTATCTCTGACTAAAATCTGACTAGAAGTGGACTGGACAATAGTTTTTTTAAAGATATTTTCCGTGATAAGCACAATTAATATTAGCAGCACTGATGCGCAGCGCTGTTCTGTTCAGCAGTGGACGCCTCACCCTGCACACACAGTCGACATCAGCTGGTGAGCTGCTGGGGAGCAAGCGATGAGTGTGGTTAGACAGGCAGATAGGCTCCGCTCCGGCCCCGATTATACACATCGCGCAGGCGACTCTCTTGCTTCCCCGTAGCGGACAAGTCACCACCAGCCTTTCTAGTTTCCTACCCTTTGCCTGGTTAAGAAACACAAGCTGCTATCAGAAATTAAAAACAATAGCAGCATTGAGTTTAATATTAAATCAACAGTCTAGCTACGTGTTTTTCTCTCTCTTGAGTATAGAAAAATAGGCCGTCTTAGAATTTGTAGTCTTGTTCAAACCCTCCCACTTTCCTCACTGCATTCCATAGCCAGGTTCTGTAACCAACGTAGCCAAGTCTCACTCTTTTCCTCCGAGAAAACGGCTTGAAATATTACCGTTCAAAAGATATGACCCAGAAGACCAGCGCTACGGTTTTCTTTCTTTCTATCGTGCATTGGCGGGCCGCATTTTACATTCATCAAGCATATCGCGGTTTCTTCTAAAACTAGACTACTTACAAACCAGACGGTTAACCATTTGTTTAGCCAGCTATAACTAACAACCTGGGGCGTGTTCAGCAGGACGCAATGTTTTTGGAACGTTCAGATAAGGAATAACGTCATCTCTATTCATGGCATTTCTAGTTGCAACGTTTGAGAACATTTCGCAATCAAACGTGGCCCTTGTAACACTACCAGGAGTCTATATAAAAACATTTGGTGGAACAGAAAGAAAGGAAAAGGGACTGCATACAATTTGACTAAATCCCTTTTGTCTCTACACTATCTGACTGGGTTAATAACCCCTCTGACTAGGTAAATAACTACTCTATATCTGACTGGGTTAATAACTCATCTAAATAACTAATCTGACTGGGTAAATAACTCCTCTATATCTGACTAGGTTAATAACTCCTCTATATCTGACTAGGTTAATAACCCGTCTATATCTGACTGGGTTAATAACCCCTCTGACTGGGTAAATAACTCCTCTATATCTGACTGGGTGAATAACTCCTCTATATCTGACTGGGTAAATAACTCCTCTGACTGGGTAAATAACTCCTCTATATCTGACAGGGTTAATAACCCCTCTGACTAGGTCAATAACCCCTCTATATCTGACTGGGTTAATAACCCCTTTATATCTGACTGGGTATATAACTCCTCTGACTGGGTTAATAACTCCTCTATATCTGACTGGGTGAATAACTCCTCTATATCTGACTGGGTTAATAACTCCTCTATATCTGACTGGGTTAATAACCCCTATATATCTGACTGGGTTAATAACTCCTCTATATCTGACTGGGTGAATAACTCCTCTATATTTGACTGGGTAAATAACTCCTATATCTTACTGGGTTAATAACTCCTCTATATCTGACTGGGTAAATAACTCCTCTATATCTGACTGGGTAAATAACTCCTATATCTTACTGGGTAAATAACTCCTATATCTTACTGGGTTAATAACTCCTCTATATCTGACTGGGTTAATAACTCCTATATCTGACTGGGTAAATAACTCCTCTATATCTGACTGGGTAAATAACTCCTCTATATCTGACTGGGTAAATAACCCCTCTATATCTGACTGGGTAAATAACCCCTCTATATCTGACTGGGTAAATAACTCCTCTATATCTGACTGGGTTAATAACTCCTCTATATCTGACTGGGTAAATAACTCCTCTATATCTGACTGGGTAAATAACCCCTCTATATCTGACTGGGTAAATAACCCCTCTATATCTGACTGGGTAAATAACTCCTCTATATCTGACTGGGTTAATAACTCCTCTATATCTGACTGGGTAAATAACTCCTCTTTATCTGACTGGGTAAATAACTCCTCTATATCTGACTGGGTAAATAACCCCTCTATATCTGACTAGGTAAATAACCCCTCTATATCTGACTGGGTTAATAACTCCTCTGACTAGGTAAATAACTACTCTATATCTGACTGGGTTAATAACTCCTCTAAATAACTCATCTGACTGGGTAAATAACTCCTCTATATCTGACAAGGTTAATAACCCCTCTATATCTGACTGGGTAAATAACCCCTCTATATCTGACTGGGTAAATTACTCCTCTATATCTGACTGGGTTAATAACTCCTCTATATCTGACTGGGTAAATAACTCCTCTTTATCTGACTGGGTAAATAACTCCTCTATATCTGACTGGGTAAATAACCCCTCTATATCTGACTAGGTAAATAACCCCTCTATATCTGACTGGGTTAATAACTCCTCTGACTAGGTAAATAACTACTCTATATCTGACTGGGTTAATAACTCCTCTAAATAACTCATCTGACTGGGTAAATAACTCCTCTATATCTGACTGGGTAAATAACCCCTCGGACTGGGTAAATAACTCCTCTATATATGACTGGGTTAATAACTCCTCTATATCTGACTAGGTAAATAACCCCTCTATATCTGACTGGGTTAATAACTCCTCTGACTAGGTAAATAACTACTCTTTATCTGACTGGGTTAATAACTCCTGGGTAAATAACTCATCTGACTGGGTAAATAACTCCTCTATATCTGACTAGGTTAATAACCCCTCTATATCTGACTGGGTAAATAACCACTCGGACTGGGTAAATAACTCCTCTATATCTGACTGGGTAAATAACCCCTCTATATCTGACTGGGTAAATAACCCCTCTGACTGGGTAAATAACTCCTCTATATCTGACTGGGTAAATAACTCCTCTATATCTGACTGGGTAAATAACTCCTCTATATCTGACTGGGTTAATAACTCCTCTATATCTGACTGGGTTAATAACTCCTCTGTATCTGACTGGGTAAATAACTCCTCTATAACTGACTGGGTAAATAACTCCTCTTTATCTGACTGGGTAAATTACTCCTCTATATCTGACTGGGTAAATAACTCCTCTATATCTGACTAGGTAAATAACCCCTCTATATCTGACTGGGTTAATAACTCATCTGACTAGGTAAATAACCCCTCTATATTTGACTGGGTTAATAACTCCTCTGACTAGGTAAATAACTACTCTATATCTGACTGGGTAAATAACACCTCTGACTGGGTAAATAACTCCTCTATATCTGACTGGGTTAATAACTCCTCTATAGCTGACTGGGTAAATAACCCCTCTATATCTGACTGGGCAAATAACTCCTCTATATCTGACTGGGTAAATGACTAATCTATATCTGACTGGGTTAATAACTCCTCTGACTAGGTAAATAACTCCTCTATATCTGACTGGGTAAATAACTCCTCTGACTGGGTAAATAACTCTTCTATATCTGACTGGGTAAATAACTCCTCTATATCTGACTGGGTAAATAACCCCTCTATATCTGACTGGGTAAATAACTCCTCTATAACTGACTGGGTAAATAACCCCTCTATATCTGACTGGGCAAATAACTCCTCTATATCTGACTGGGTAAATAACCCCTCTATATCTGACTGGGTAAATAACCCCTCTGACTGGGTAAATAACTCCTCTATATCTGACTGGGTAAATAACTCCTCTATATCTGACTGGGTAAATAACTCCTCTATATCTGACTGGGTTAATAACTCCTCTATATCTGACTGGGTAAATAACTCTTCTGACTGGGTTAATAACTCCTCTATATCTGACTGGGTAAATATAACCCCTCTATATCTGACTGGGTTAATAACTCCTCTATATCTGACTGGGTAAATAACTCCTCTATATCTGACTGGGTTAATAACTCCTCTGACTGGGTAAATATAACCCCTCTATATCTGACTGGGTTAATAACTCCTCTATATCTGACTGGGTAAATAACTCCTCTATATCTGACTGGGTTAATAACTCCTCTGACTGGGTAAATAACTCCTCTATAACTGACTGGGTAAATAACTCCTCTATAACTGACTGGGTAAATAACTCCTCTATAACTGACTGGGTAAATAACCCCTCTATATCTGACTGGGTTAATAACTCCTCTATATCTGACTGGGTTAATAACTCCTCTATATCTGACTGGGTAAATAACTCCTCTATAACTGACTGGGTAAATAACCCCTCTATATCTGACTGGGTTAATAACTCCTCTATATCTGACTGGGTAAATAACTCCTCTATATCTGACTGGGTAAATAACAAAAGTTGTTAAGATGCTGTGTAGACGCCTCATTGTTCAGGCTTGTTAAGACTTGTTGAGGCTTGTTGAGGCTTGTTAAGACTTGTTAAGGCTTGTTAAGGCCTTGCAGAACTACAAGGGTCATTCTCACAAGGTAAGTGGGGAGTGATACCGTTGTGAGAGCTTGAGATATACAGTAGTTGAAACAAAACATCAAGCTACACAACTGAATGGCAGCAGTGGTTTCATCAACGCTTTCATGTCAAGCGAAGCTAGGTAAGATAGGGTATTCCTACGACCACCCTATCTTTATAATGCATTATAGGCACATTTGTAACATTTTATGAGCTACATGTACATGCATGAGGATGCAGTTCCAGTACCTCTCCTGTCCAGCTGTATCCCAGAGCTGGAGGTGAACTTTAAAGGTCTTCCCTGTGGTTCCATTGGGGCCCGACGCTGTGTATACCTGAAACACACATGGGCACATACAGGGTGAGGAACACACCCGACACACACAGGGTGAGGAACACACCCGACACACACAGGGTGAGGAACACACCCGACACACACAGGGTGAGGAACACAACCAACACATACAGGGTGAGAAACACACCGACACACACAGGGTGAGGAACACACACCCTGACACACACAGGGTGAGGAACACACACCCTGACACACACAGGGTGAGAAACACACACCGACACACACAGGGTGAGGAACACACACCCAACACACACAGGGTGAGGAACACTCACCGACACACACAGGGTGAGAAGCACACCCGACACACACAGGGTGAGAAGCACACCCGACACACACAGGGTGAGAAACACACACCCCGACACACACAGGGTGAGAAGCACACCCGACACACACAGGGTGAGGAACACACACCCTGACACACACAGGGTGAGAAGCACACCCGACACACACAGGGTGAGAAGCACACACCCTGACACACACAGGGTGAGAAACACACACCCTGACACACACAGGGTGAGAAACACCCTGACACACACAGGGTGAGGAACACACACCCAACACACAAATCGACAGTTCTACGTTAGCTAAACCGCTAAATCTACAGATCTACGTTAGCTAAACCGCTAAATCTACAGATCTACGTTAGCTAAACCGCTAAATCGACAGATCTACGTTAGCTAAGTCACTAAATCGACAGATCTAAGTTAGCTAAGTCACTAAATCGACAGATCTACGTTAGCTAAGTCACTAAATTTACAGCGCTAAGCTACTCAGGCGCCTAGCTTTGTAAACAGAAAGGAAACAAACTGTGTTTAGACATCTCACTGGTACTGTTATCAGAAAAGGAACAACAGAGACTACTAAAACAGTATAATCCTGGGGAGGAAATTATTTGGCTGCAGAATCCAAAGAAAATACTGTAACAAAAACCAACATGAACAGATAAAACCAACATGAACAGATAAAACCAACATGAACAGATACAACAGACATGAACAGATACAACAGACATGAACAGATACAATAAACATGCTCATAGTAAGTGAATGAGTAGCAGCGTTATAGGGACATGGGAGAATAGGAACATGGGAGAATAGGGACATGGGAGAATAGGAACATGGGAGAATAGGAACATGGGAGAATAGGGACATGGGAGAATATGAACATGGGAGAATAGGAACATGGGAGAATAGGGACATGGGAGAATAGGGACATGGGAGAATAGGGACATGGGAGAATAGGAACATGGCAGGATAGGAACATGGGAGAATATGTACATGGGAGAATAGGTGCATGGGAGGATAGGAGCATGGGAGAAAAGGAACATGGGAGAATAGGTGCATGGGAGAATAGGTGCATGGGAGAATAGGTACATGGGAGAATAGGAACATGGGAGAATAGGTGCATGGGAGAATTGGAACATGGGAGAATAGGAACATGGGAGAATAGGTGCATGGGAGAATAGGTACATGGGAGAATAGGAACATGGGAGAATTGGAACATGGGAGAATAGGTACATGGAAAAATAGGTGCATGGGAGAATAGGTACATGGGAGAATAGGAACATGGGAGAATAGGTGCATGGGAGAATAGGTACATGGGAGAATAGGTGCATGGGAGAATAGGAACATGGGAGGATAGGTACATGGGAGAATAGGTGCATGGGAGAATAGGTGCATGGGAGAATAGGTGCATGGGAGAATAGGTACATGGGAGAATAGGTGCATGGGAGAATAGGTACATGGGATAATATGTGCATGGGAGAATAGGAGCATGGGAGAATAGGTACATGGGATAATAGGTGCATAGGAGAATAGGAACAGGTGAGAATAGTAACATGGGAGAATAGGTGCATGGGAGAATAGGAACATGGGAGAATAAGAGAATAGGTGCATGGGAGAATAGGAGAATAGGTGCATAGGAGAATAGGAACATGGGAGAATAGGAGAATAGGTGCATGGGAGAATAGGTGCATGGGAGAATAGGAACATGGGAGAATAGGAACATGGGAGAATAGGAACATGGGAGAACAGGAACATGGGAGAATAGGAGAATAGGTGCATGGGAGAATAGGAACATGGGAGAATAGGAGAATAGGTGCATGGGAGAATAGGAGCATGGGAGAATAGGTGCATGGGAGAATAGGAACATGGGAGATTAGGAGAATAGGTGCATGGGAGAATAGGAACATGGCAGAATAGGAACATGGGAGAATAGGAACATGGGAGGATAGGAACATGGGAGAATAGGAGCATGGGAGAATATAAACATGGGACAATAGGAACATGGGAGGATAGGAACATGGGAGACTAGGAACATGGTAGAATAGGAACATGGGAGAATAGGAACATGGGAGGATAGGAACATGGGAGAATAGGAACATGGGAGAATAGGTAAATGGGAGAATAGGTAAATGGGAGGATAGGGACATGGGAGGATAGGGACATGGAAGAATAGGAACATGGGGGGATAGGAACATGGGAGGATAGGAACTGTGCAGTGGTGAGGGAAGGAAAATCGTAAGACTAAATATTGACTAAAATTCATTTTCTTTCCATTCGCCTACTTTTGGCCCTATGAGCACTAGAGATAGTAATAACATGCTTTAGTGACAACTAGCCCAGCGTTTCCCAAACTAGGTCCTCGGGACCCCAAAATAGTGCTTTTTTTTTTAAATGTTATCCCCCCCTAACATTACACAGCTGATTGAAATTATCATAGCTTGATGATTAGTTGATTATGTTTTATTTATTTATTTATTTCACCTTTATTTAACCAGGTAGGCTAGTTGAGAACACCTTTATTTAACCAGGTAGGCTAGTTGAGAACAAGTTCTCATTTACAACTGCGACCTGGCCAAGATAAAGCATAGCAGTGTGAACAGACAACACAGAGTTACACATGGAGTAAACAATAGACAAGTCAATGACACAGTAGAAAAAAAAGAGAGTCTATATACATTGTGTGCAAAAGGCATGAGGAGGTAGGAGAATAATTTCCATTTAGCAGATTAACACTGGAGTGATAAATGATCAGATGGTCATGTACAGATAGAGATACTGGTGTGCAAAAGAGCAGAAAAGTAAATAAATAAAAACAGTATGGGGATGAGGTAGGTAAATTGGGTGGGCTATTTTTTGTACAGCTGTATTTTGTACAGCTGCAGCGATCGGTTAGCTGCTCAGATAAGCAGATGTTTGAAGTTGGTGAGGGAGATAAAAGTCTCCAACTTCAGCGATTTTTGCAATTCGTTAGAATCGGCTGTGCAGTGTTAAGGCAGAGAAAAATAAGTACACACCTTGGTGTTCCCGAGGACCAAGTTCGGGTATTTCGCATTCATGGACATTACAAAGATATTAGCATTTAGCGTTGCATATAATCAATGCGGTGCCTGTTCATTTATAATCAAATCTCAGCCTACTTCAACTTCGCCAAACGGATGATGATTTAACAAAAGCACATTCGCGAAAAAAACACAATCAATGTACAAATGTACCAAACCATAAACATCAATGCCTTTGTAACAGTACAAGTTTAGACCGTCCCCTCACCCATACCCGGGCGCGAACCAGGGACCTTCTGCACACATCAACAACTGACACCTACGAAGCGTCACCCATCGCTCCACAAAAGCCGCGGCCCTTGCAGAGCAAGGGGAACTACTACTTCAAGGTCTCAGAGCAAGTGACGTCACTGATTGAAATGCTATTTAGCGCCCACGCTAACTAAGCTAGCCGTTTCACATCCGTTACATCCGTTTTGACCTTCCTCCTTTTTCCGCAGCAACCAGTAATCCGGGTCACGGCACCAATGTAACAGTACAAGTTTAGACCGTCCCCTCGCCCATACCCGGGCGCGAACCAGGGATCTTCTGCACACATCAACAACTGACACCTACGAAGCGTCGTTACCCATCGCTCCACAAAAGCCGCGGCCCTTGCAGAGCAAGGGGAACTACTACTTCAAGGTCTCAGAGCAAGTGACGTCACTGATTGAAACGCTATTTAGCACCCACGCTAACTAAGCTAGCCGTTTCACATCCGTTACACCTTTCTTAAAATCAATACACAGAAGTATATTTTTTGAAACCTGCATATTTAGTTAAATGAAATGCATGTTAGCAGGCAATATTAACTAGGCAAATTGTGTCACTTCAAGCAGAGTCAGGGTATATGCAGCAGTTTGGGCCGCCTGGCTCGTTGCGAACTCTGTGAAGACCATTTCTTTCTAACAAAAAACGTAATTCATTTGCCCGAAATTTACATAATTATGAAATAACATTGAAGGTTGTACAATGTAACAGGAATATTTAGACTTATGGATGCCACCCGTTAGATAAAATACGGAGCGGTTCCGTATTTCACTGAAATAATAAATGTTTTGTTTTTTAAATTATCGTTTCTGGATTTGACCATATTAATGACCTAAGGCACGTATTTCTGTGTGTTTATTATATTATAATTAAGTCTATGATTTGATATTTGATAGAGCAGTCTGACTGAGCGGTGGTAGGCAGCAGCAGGCTCGTAAGCATTCATTCAAACAGCACTTTCCTGCGTTTGCCAGCAGCTCTTAGCAATGCTTGAAGCACAGCGCTGTTTATGACTTCAAGCCAATCAACTCCTGAGATTAGGCAGGCAATACTAAAGTGCCTATAAGAACATCCAATAGTCAAAGGAATAGGAAATACAAATGGTATAGAAAGATAGAAATAGTCCTATAATTCCTATAATAACTACCTAAAACTTCTTAACTGGGAATATTGACGACTCATGTTAAAAGGAACCACCAGCTTTCATATGTTCTCATGTTCTGAGTAGGGAACTGAAACGTTAGCTTTTTTACATGTGTCGTGGAAATTTCCTCTATTTACCAAATCATGGGAGCAAACCACAACACAAGTCAGAGTTAGTTATCAAAGTCCATCTTTCATTATATGAGCTCTATCACAACCCTGTGACTCTCAGATCGATTCAGTGTCTAACCATGAATTCTCTGAGAGCCCCTTCCACATTTCAAATGAGGTCCTTTATAGCAAAGACACACACAGGATAAGACAGCATCGGCATAATTCATCGTTCAGCTTTGTCTCCTTACTCAAACCCCAGAACCATAAACCAACCCTCCATATCAACAGGCATTTATCAAATTGTCATTTAGATACAACCAACTCTAAATACAACCAATCCTGGACAAACTCACGGAGAGGATAGAATGATTCCAGACACTGCCATCCTCCTTTCCCCGATGGGAAAAGTAAGGACACAGACACAGTGGAGCAAAATATATGTTTACACATGATGATACTTTGACCTCTCCCCTCTCTCTAGCCCAAACAACTTAGTCTTGACATAGAACAGATACTGCAACCCTGCCACAGTATTATACAAAAATAACATTCTTGATGAGAAGTAATTTACAAACATATGATGAATATAAAACATCTCACATATGTTACCAACAAATTCTGATTCTTCCACAACACATGACACATATTGTACTTTTACTTTCTTCTCCAACACTTTGTTTTTGCATTATTTAAACCAAATTGAACATGTTTCATTATTTATTTGAGACTAAATTGATTTTATTTATGTATTATATAAAGTTAAAACAAAAGTGTTCATTGTTCATTCAATATTGTTGTCATTGTCATTATTGCAAAAATAGCAATAAAAATCAGCCGATTAATCCGAATCCAATAATCGGTATCGGTATCGGCTTTGAAAAATCATAATCGGTCGACCTCTAGTTAGAACCCATATGCTGTGGTCTGTGTCTGTCTGCAGGAGATGCATCAATGAGCTATCATCAAGCCATCACTGAGGTACTGTATGCAAAAGCAGCGTCATTATCCACTTTGCTTCTGCATCACAGGATACAGTCTCATTGGTGGTCCTACTGGTTGTATACCAGATTAAGTCTCATTGGTGGTCCTACTGGTTGATGTATACCAGATTAAGTCTCATTGGTGGTCCTACTGGTTGATCTACCCTTCCCCTCCTCTCAGAGGTTTATCTTCTCCCATTAATTCAACTATACAGCTACCCTTCCTCTCCTCTCAGAGGTTAATCCTCTCCCATTAATTCAACTATACAGCTACCCTTCCCCTCCTCTCAGAGGTTTATCCTCTCCCATTAATTCAACTATACAGCTACCCATCCTCTCCTCTGGCCATCTATAAACAGCCCAGTAACTCAGTTTAACACGGATGAATCTTAGAGAAAGCGACTGACTGCAAACCGATTCTCCACGCTCCACCCCCCCTGCCCTAAAACAGCAACCTCTCGTTTTGAGAAAGGCATAGATATGTCAGAAACATTTATTATACTGTCGAAATTGACTATAAAGTGTACATAGGATAATTCTGGTCTTAAAGTCAGTCTCGTCCAAAAATGAGAGTTGTGAGATAGGAAAAAATGTTATGCAATGTAATGAAGAGTACCGTAATGTAATGAAGAGTACCGTAATGTAATGAAGAGTACCGTAATGTAATGAAGAGTACCGTAACTTAATGAAGAGAACTGTAACATAATGAAGAGTACCGTAACTTAATGAAGAGTACCGTAATGTAATGAAGGGTACCGTAACTTAATGAAGAGAACCGTAACATAATGAAGAGTACCGTAATGTAATGAAGAGAACCGTAACATAATGAAGAGTACCGTAATGTAATGAAGAGTACCGTAATGTAATGAAGAGTACCGTAACTTAATGAAGAGAACTGTAACATAATGAAGAGTACCGTAACTTAATGAAGAGTACCGTAATGTAATGAAGGGTACCGTAACTTAATGAAGAGAACCGTAACATAATGAAGAGTACCGTAATGTAATGAAGAGAACCGTAACATAATGAAGAGTACCGTAATGTAATGAAGAGTACCGTAATGTAATGAAGAGTACCGTAACTTAATGAAGAGTACCGTAATGTAATGAAGAGAACCGTAACATAATGAAGAGTACCGTAATGTAATGAAGAGTACCGTAATGTAATGAAGAGTACCGTAACTTAATGAAGAGTACCGTAACTTAATGAAGAGTACCGTAATGTAATGAAGAGTACCGTAATGTAATGAAGAGTACCGTAACTTAATGAAGAGTACCGTAATGACTACCCATAGTCTATATAATGGCTACCCATAGTCTATATAATGGCTACCCATAGTCTATATAATGGCTACCCATAGTCTATATAATGACTACCCATAGTCTATATAATGGCTACCCATAGTCTATATAATGACTACCCATAGTCTATATAATGACTACCCATAGTCTATATAATGACTACCCATAGTCTATATAATGGCTACCCATAGTCTATATAATGACTACCCATAGTCTATATAATGACTTCCCATACCCAGAGTCTATATAATGACTACCCATAGTCTATATAATGGCTACCCATAGTCTATATAATGGCTACCCATAGTCTATGTAATGACTACCCATAGTCTATATAATGGCTACCCATTGTCTACATAATAACTACCCATTGTCTACATAATGACTACCCATAGTCAATGTAATGACTACCCATAGTCTATATAATGGCTACCCATAGTCTATATAATGACTACCCATAGTCTATATAATGACTTCCCATACCCAGAGTCTATATAATGGCTACCCATAGTCTATGTAATGACTACCCATAGTCTATATAATGGCTACCCATTGTCTACATAATAACTACCCATTGTCTACATAATGACTACCCATAGTCTATGTAATGACTACCCATAGTCTATATAATGGCTACCCATTGTCTACAGAATGACTACCCATAGCCTATGTAATGACTACCCATAGTCTATGTAATGACTACCCATAGCCTATAACAGAGAATAGAGTGGAATATCTCTGTGAGCTTCCTGCAAAATGAGGTTTATGACACAAGACAACATATTGTTTAACCAGATAGGTCCTGTGGGTTTAAATATTCCTGATAGTGAAGCCTGTACCCTGAAGCCTGTTCCCAGTAGCTGATGTTGTCAGCTCAGCGACCATTAATTCTAGTCTGTAGTCTGTAGTCTGTAGACTCTAGTCTGTAGCCTCTAGTCTGTAGCCTGTAGCCTCTAACCTGTAGCCTGTAGCCTCTAGTCTGTAGCCTGTAGCCTCTAACCTGTAGCCTGTAGACTCTAGTCTGTAGCCTCTAGTCTGTAGCCTGTAGTCTGTAGCCTGTAGTCTGTAACCTCTAGTCTGTAGCCTGTAGCCTCTAACCTGTAGCCTGTAGTCTGTAGCCTCTAGTCTGTAGCCTGTAGCCTCTAACCTGTAGCCTGTAGTCTGTAGTCTCTAGTCTGTAGTCTGTAGCCTGTAGTCTGTAGCCTGTAGTCTGTAGCCTGTAGTCTGTAGCCTCTAGTCTATAGTCTGTAGCCTGTAGTCTGTAGCCTGTAGTCTGTAGCCTCTAGTATGTAGCCTGTAGCCTCTAACTTGTAGCCTGCAGTCTGTAGCCTGTAGTCTGTAGTCTCTAGTCTGTAGCCACTAGTCTGTAGCCTCTAGTCTGTAGCCTGTAGTCTGTAGCCTGTAGTCTGTAGCCTGTAGTCTGTAGCCTGTAGTCTGTAGTCTGTAGCCTGTAGTCGGTAGCCTCTAGTCTGTAGCCTCTAACCTGTTGCCTGTAGTCTGTAGCCTTCAGTCTGTAGTCTGTAGTCTGCAGCCTCTAGTCTGTAGCCTGTAGTCTGTAGCCTCTAACCTGTAGCCTGTAGTCTGTAGCCTGCAGCCTCTAGTCTGTAGCCTGTAGCCTGCAGCCTGTTGACTCTAGCCTGTAGTTTGTAGCCTGTTGCCTCTAGCCTGTAGTATGTAGTCTGTAGCCTCTAGTCTGTAGCCTCTAGTCTGTAGCCTCTAGTCTGTAGCCTGCAGATTGTTGCTTCTAGTCTGTAGTCTGTAGCCTCTATTCTGTATCCTGTAGTCTATAGCCTGTAGTCTGTAGCCTCTGGCCTCCCGCCTCTAGTCTGTAGCCTCTAGCCTGTAGTCTGTAGCCTGTAGTCTGTAGCCTGTTGCCTCTAGCCTGTAGTCTCTAGCCTGTAGTCTGTAGCCTTTAGCCTGTAGTCTCTAGCCTGTAGTCTGTAGCCTGTAGTCTGTAGCCTGTAGTCTGTAGCCTGTAGCCTCTAACCTGTAGTCTCTAGCCTGTAGTCTGTAGCCTGTAGTCTAGAGCCTCTAGCCTGTAGTCTGTGGCATGTAGCCTGTAGCCTCTAGTCTGTAGCCTGTAGTCTGTAGCCTGTAGCCTCTAGCCTGTAGTCTGTCGTCTGTAGTCTGTAGCCTGTAGTCTGTAGCCTGTAGTCTGTAGCCTGTAGCCTGCAGCTTGTTGCCTCTAGCCTGTAGTCTGTAGCCTGTAGCCTCTAGCCTGCAGCCTGTGGCCTGAAGCCTGGTGCATCTAGCCTGAAGCCTGTAGCCTGTGGCCTGAAGCCTAGTGCCTCTAGCCTGAAGCCTGGTGCCTCTAGCCTGAAGCCTGTATTCTGTGGCCTTAAGCCTGGTGCCTCTAGCCTGAAGCCGGGTGCCTATAGCCTGAAGCCTGTACCCTGAAGCCTGTTCCCAGTAGCTGATGTTGTCAGCTCAGAGACCATGAATTCTAAAATACACAGTGGATAGTGGAATGAGGCTGATCAAAATGAGCAACTGTAGGAAACTACGTGAATTCTATTATGCTTACTGTATGAAATTAAAGTGAGCATTCAGACCAGCCTTACTGACTGAACTATTCAGACCAGCCTTACTGACTGAACTATTCAGACCAGCCTTACTGACTGAACTATTCAGACCAGCCTTACTGACTGAACTATTCAGACCAGCCTTACTGACTGAACTATTCAGACCAGTCTTACTGACTGAACTATTCAGACCAGTCTTACTGACTGAACTATTCAGACCAGTCTTACTGATTGAACTATTCAGACCAGTCTTACTGACTGACCTATTCAGACCAGCCTTACTGACTGAACTATTCAGACCAGTCTTACTGACTGAACTATTCAGACCAGTCTTACTGACTGAACTATTCTGATCAGCCTTACTGACTGAACTATTCAGACCAGCCTTACTGACTGAACTATTCAGACCAGCCTTACTGACTGAACTATTCAGACCAGTCTTACTGACTGAACTATTCAGACCAGTCTTACTGACTGAACTATTCTGATCAGCCTTACTGACTGAACTATTCAGACCAGCCTTACTGACTGAACTATTCAGACCAGCCTTACTGACTGAACTATTCAGACCAGTCTTACTGACTGAACTATTCAGACCAGTCTTACTGACTGAACTATTCTGATCAGCCTTACTGACTGAACTATTCAGACCAGCCTTACTGACTGAACTATTCAGACCAGCCTTACTGACTGAACTATTCTGATCAGCCTTACTGACTGAACTATTCAGACCAGCCTTACTGACTGAACTATTCAGACCAGCCTTACTGACTGAACTATTCAAATCAAATCAAATGTATTTATATAGCCCTTCGTACATCAGCTGATATCTCAAAGTGCTGTACAGAAACCCAGCCTAAAACCCCAAACAGCAAGCAATGCAGGTGTAGAAGCACGGTGGTTAGGAAAAACTCCCTAGAAAGGCCAACACCTAGGAAGAAACATAGAGAGGAACCAGGCTATTTGGGGTGGCCAGTCCTCTTCTGGCTGTGCCGGGTGGAGATTGTAACAAGACCAGCCTTACTGATTGAGCTATTCAGACCAGCCTTACTGACTGAACTATTCAGACCAGCCTTACTGACTGAACTATTCAGACCAGCCTTACTGACTGAACTATTCAGACCAGTCTTACTGACTGAACTATTCAGACCAGCCTTACTGACTGAACTATTCAGACCAGTCTTACTGACTGAACTATTCAGACCAGTCTTACTGACTGAACTATTCAGACCAGCCTTACTGACTGAACTATTCAGACCAGTCTTACTGACTGAACTATTCAGACCAGTCTTACTGACTGAACTATTCAGACCAGCCTTACTGACTGAACTATTCAGACCAGCCTTACTGACTGAACTATTCAGACCAGCCTTACTGACTGAGCTATTCAGATCGGCCTTACTGATTGAGCTAAACTACATGAGGATACTCACCACTCTCTTTACTTTTGTTGACAGAGGAAGGAAGGAAGGAAGGAAGGAAGGAAGGAAAGGAAAGGAAAGGAGGATACACACCACTCTTTTGTGTGTGTGTGTGTGTGTGTGTGTGTGTGTGTGTGTGTGTGTGTGTGTGTGTGTGTGTGTGTGTGTGTGTGTGTGTGTGTGTGTGTGTGTGTGTGTGTGTGTGTGTGTGTGTGTGTGTGTGTGTGTGTGTGTGTGTGTGTAGCGTTACTCACCACTCTCTTTTCCCTGAAGTCTATTCCCACTGTGGTGATGAACTTGGGGTTGAACTTGTTGTCCGTGTATCTATAGATGAAAGTGGTATTAATATAATTTGTCTGTGGACCTGTAAGATACGATAAGATAGTACTTTATTAATCCCCTGAAGGATTTGTTTTTACCAGCCGATACATACATTACCATCAATACATTACCATTAATACATACATTACCATTAATACATACATTACCATTAATACATACATGACCAATAATACATACATTACCATTAATACATACATTACCATTAATACATACATGACCAATAATACATACATTACCATTAATTAATACATTACCAATAGTACAGAAATTACCAATAATAGATACATTACCATTAATACATACATTAATACATACATTACCATTAATACACCCATTACCATTAATACATTACCATTAATACATACATTACCATTAATACACCCATTACCATTAATACATTACCATTAATACATACATTACCAATAATACATACATTACCATTAATACATAACCAATAATACATACATTACCATTAATACATACATTAATACATACATTACCATTAATATATGCATTACCATTAATACATACATGACCAATAATACATACATTACCATTAAGTAATACATTACCAATAGTACAGAAATTACCAATAATAGATACATTACCATTAATACATACATTACCAATAATACATACATTACCATTAATACATACATTACCATTAATACATACATTACCAATAATGCATACATTACCATTAATACATACATTACCATTCATACATAAATTACCATTCATACATACCTACATTGCCATTAATACATACATTACCAATAATACATACTTTACCATTAATATATACATTACCATTAATACGTACATTACCAATAAATACATAGCATAGCAAATACAAACATTACCATGAATACATACATTACCATTAATACCTACATTACCATTAATACGTGCATTGCCATTAATACATACATTACCATTAATACATACATTACCATTAATACGTACATTACCATTAATATGTACATTACCATTCAGACATAGCAAATACATACATTACCATTAATACATACACTACCATTAATGAATTCATTACCATTAATATGTACATTACCATTAATATGTACATTACCATTCATACCTAGCAAATACACACACAGCACATCACCAATGCATATTCAAAGAAAGGTGCTCATGGAAGTACTTGTATAGAAAGGTAATGTAATCATATATACACAGTACGAGTCAAAAGTTTGGACACACCTACTTATTCCAGGGTTTTTCTTTATTTTTAGCTATTTTCTGCTTTGTAGAATAATAGTGAAGACATCAAAACTATGAAATAACACATATGGAATCATGTAGTAACCAAAAAAGTGTTAAACACATCATAATATATTTTAGATTTTAGATTTTTTTAAGTTGCCACCCTTTGCCTCCACGACAGCTTTGCACACTCTTGGCATTCTCTCAACCAGCTTCAACTGGAATGCTTTTTCAACAGTCTTGAAGGAGTTCCCACATATGCTGAGCAGTTGTTGGCTGCTTTTCCTTCACTCTACAGTTCAACTCATCCCAAACCATCTCAATTGTGTTGAGGTTGGGTGATTGTGGAGGCCAGGTCATCTGATACAGCGCTCCATCACTCTCCTTGGTCAAATAGCGCTTACACAGCTTGGAGGGGTGTTTTGGGTCATTGTCCTGTGGAAAATACACTAAGTGCAAACTAGATGGGATGGCGTATCGCTGCAGAACGCTGTGGTGGCCAGGAAGAAGAAGAGGCCTGCTTGGGACAAGAAACACGAGCAATGGACAGTAGACCAGAGGAAATATTTTTGGTCTGATGAGCCCAAATTTGAGATGTTTGGTTCCAACCGCCGTGTCTTTGTGAGATGCAGAGTAGGTGAACGGATGATCTCCACATGTGTGTTTCCCACCGTGAAGCATGGAGGTGGTGGTGTGATGGTGTGGGGATGCTTTGTTGGTGACACTGTCGGGGATTTATTTAGAATTCAAGACACACTTAACCAGCATGGTGTCCTTTAGTAGTGTTTTTTTGTGTGCAATATTTCAACCATGAAGGCCTGATTCATACAGTCTCCTCTGAACAGTTGATTTTGAGATGTGTCTGTTACTTTAACTCGGTGAAGCATTTACTTGGGCTGCAATTTCTGAGGCTGGTAACTCTAATGAACTTATTCTCTGCGGCGGTCCTCATGAGAGACAGTTTCATCATAGCGCTAGATGGTGTTTTTGCAGCTGCACTCGAAGAAACTTTCAAAGTTCTTGACTGACCTTCATGTCTTAAAGTAATGATGGACTGTCGTTATATATGTTGTTATACAGTGGGGCAAAAAAGTATTTAGTCAACCACCAATTGTGCAAGTTCTCCCACTTAAAAAGATGATAGAGGCCTGTAATTTTCATCATCGGTACACTTCAACTATGACAGACAAAATGAGGGAAAGAAATCCAGAAAATCACATTGTAGGGTTTTTTATGAATTTATTTGCAAATTATGGTGGAGAAAAAGTATTTGGTCACCTCCAAACAAGCAAGATTTCTGGCTCTCACAGACCTGTAACTTCTTCTTTAAGAGGCTCCTCTAAGAGGCTCTCCCTCGATCTGGGGCGCCATGCAAGATCTCACCCCGTGGGGTCAAAATAATCACAAGAACGGTGAGCAAAAATCCCAGAACCACACAGGGGGACCTAGTGAATGACCTGCAGAGAGCTGGGACCAAAGTAACAAAGCCTACCATCAGCAAGGGAAGATGAATTGAATTGAATTGAAGATTCATTGAAGATGAAACGTGGCTGGGTCTTTCAGCATGACAATGATCCCAAACACACGAAGGAGTGGCTTCATAAAGCCTTTCATGAAGCATTTCAAGGTCCTGGAGTGGTCTAGCCAGTCTCCAGATCGCAACCCCATAGAAAATCTTTGGAGGGAGTTGAAAGTCCGTGTTGCCCAGCAACAGCCCCAAAACATCACTGCCCTAGAGGAGATCTGCATGGAGGAATGGGCCAAAATACCAGTAACAGTGTGTGAAAACCTTGTGAAGACTTACAGAAAACGTTTGACCTCTGTCATTGCCAACAAAGGGTATATAACAAAGTAGTGAGATAAACTTTTGTTATTGACCAAATACTTATTTTCCACCATAATTTGCAAATAAATTCATTAAAAATCCTATAATGTGATTTTCTGGATTTTTTTTCTCATTTTGTCTGTCATATTTGAAGTGTACCTATGATGAAAATTACAGGCCTCTCTCGTCTTTTTAAGTGGGAGAACTTGCACAATTGGTGGCTGACTAAATACTTTTTTGCCCCCACTGTACATGGTGTACCTGGGGTGAAATGTAGTTTTCCTTGAGTCCACCAGAGCATAGAATAAATCTATATTGCCTTCAGAAAGTATTCACACCCCTTGACTTTTCCCACATTTTGTTGGATTGGATTAAATAGTAATTATTTTGTCAATGATCTACATAAAATACTCATGTCAAAGTGGAAGAAAAATTTTAACATTTGTAACTAAAAATATGAAAAAATAAAAGAGTAATATCTTGAATAGATAAGTATTCAACCCCCTGAGTCACTAGATGTTAGAAATCACCTTCAGGAGCAATTACAGCTGTGAGTCTTTCTGGGTAAGTCTCTAAGAGTGATTACAGCTGTGAGTCTTTCTGGGTAAGTCTCTAAGAGCGATTACAGCTGTGAGTCTTTCTGGGTAAGTCTCTAAGAGCGATTACAGCTGTGAGTCTTTCTGGGTAAGTCTCTAAGAGCGATTACAGCTGTGAGTCTTTCTGGGTAAGTCTCTAAGAGCAATTACAGCTGTGAGTCTTTCTGGGTAAGTCTCTAAGAGCGATTACAGCTGTGAGTCTTTCTGGGTAAATCTCTAAGAGTGATTACAGCTGTGAGTCTTTCTGGGTAAGTCTCTAAGAGCGATTACAGCTGTGAGTCTTTCTGGGTAAGTCTCTAAGAGCGATTACAGCTGTGAGTCTTTCTGGGTAAGTCTCTAAGAGCGATTACAGTTGTGAGTCTTTCTGGGTAAGTCTCTAAGAGCAATTACAGCTGTGAGTCTTTCTGGGTAAGTCTCTAAGAGTGATTACAGCTGTGAGTCTTTCTGGGTAAGTCTCTAAGAGCGATTACAGCTGTGAGTCTTTCTGGGTAAGTCTCTAAGAGTGATTACAGTTGTGAGTCTTTCTGGGTAAGTCTCTAAGAGCAATTACAGCTGTGAGTCTTTCTGGGTAAGTCTCTAAGAGCGATTACAGCTGTGAGTCTTTCTGGGTAAGTCTCTAAGAGCGATTACATCTGTGAGTCTTTCTGGGTAAGTCTCTAAGAGCAATTACAGCTGTGAGTCTTTCTGGGTAAGTCTCTAAGAGCGATTACAGCTGTGAGTCTTTCTGGGTAAGTCTCTAAGAGCGATTACAGCTGTGAGTCTTTCTGGGTAAGTCTCTAAGAGTGATTACAGCTGTGAGTCTTTCTGGGTACGTCTCTAAGAGCGATTACAGCTGTGAGTCTTTCTGGGTAAGTCTCTAAGAGCGATTACAGCTGTGAGTCTTTCTGGGTAAGTCTCTGAGAGTGATTGCAGCTGTGAGTCTTTCTGGGTAAGTCTCTAAGAGCGATTACAGCTGTGAGTCTTTCTGGGTAAGTCTCTAAGAGCGATTACAGCTGTGAGTCTTTCTGGGTAAGTCTCTAGGGGGTCTCCCGGTCGCGGCAGGCTGCGACAGAGCCTGGACTATATTAAATGTCTGTTTTTACTCATCTACCAACAGGTCTTCTTCTTCGCGAGGTAATGGAAAACCTCTCTGGTCTTTGTGGTTGAATCTGTGTTTGAAAGAGAGCCTGGACTCAAACCAGGATCTCTAGTGGAACAGCTAAGACTGCGATGCAGAGCCGTAGACCACTGCACCACTCGGGAAGGACACAGCTTTTCATTTTTTAAATTAATTTGTCAATTTCTAAAAACACAATTCCATTTTGACATTATGGGGTATTGTGTGTAGGCCAGTGACACAACAGCTCAATATAATACATTTAAAATTCAAGCTGTAACAACAAAATGTGGAAAAAGTCAAGCTCTTTAAATCCTTTCTGAATGCAGTGTAATAAATCTACAATATAACTATTATAGTGTAATAAATCTACAATATAACTATTAAGGTGTAATACATATATAACTATTATAGTGTAATAAATATATAATTATTATAGTATAATAAACATATAATATAACTATTATAGTATAATAAATATATAATCTAACTATTATAGTATAATAAATATATAATCTAACTATTATAGTATAATAAATATATAATCTAACTATTATAGTATAATAAATATATAACTATTATAGTATAATAAACATATAATCTAACTATTATAGTATAATAAATATATAATCTAACTATTATAGTATAATAAATATATAATCTAACTATTATAGTATAATAAATATATAATCTAACTATTATAGTATAATAAATATATAATCTAACTATTATAGTATAATAAATATATAATATAACTATTATAGTATAATAAATATATAATCTAACTATTATAGTATAATAAACATATAATCTAACTATTATAGTATAATAAATATATAACTATTATAGTATAATAAATATATAATCTAACTATTATAGTATAATACATATATAATATAACTATTATAGTATAATAAATATATAATCTAACTATTATAGTATAATAAATATATAATCTAACTATTATAGTATAATAAATATATAATCTAACTATTATAGTATAATAAATATATAACTATTATAGTATAATAAATATATAATCTAACTATTATAGTATAATAAATATATAATCTAACTATTATAGTATAATAAATATATAATCTAACTATTATAGTGTAATAAATATATAACTATTATAGTATAATAAATATACAATATAACTATTATAGTATAATAAACATATAATCTAACTATTATAGTATAATAAATATATAATCTAACTATTATAGTATAATAAATATATAATCTAACTATTATAGTATAATAAATATATAATCTAACTATTATAGTATAATACATATATAATATAACTATTATAGTATAATAAATATATAATCTAACTATTATAGTATAATAAATATATAATCTAACTATTATAGTATAATAAATATATAATCTAACTATTATAGTATAATAAATATATAACTATTATAGTATAATAAATATATAATCTAACTATTATAGTATAATAAATATATAACTATTATAGTATAATAAATATATAATCTAACTATTATAGTATAATAAATATATAATATAACTATTATAGTATAATAAATATATAATATAACTATTATAGTGTAATAAATATATAACTATTATAGTATAATAAATATATAATCTAACTATTATAGTATAATAAATATATAATCTAACTATTATAGTGTAATAAATATATAACTATTATAGTATAATAAATATACAATATAACTATTATAGTATAATAAACATATAATCTAACTATTATAGTATAATAAATATATAATCTAACTATTATAGTATAATAAATATATAATCTAACTATTATAGTGTAATAAATATATAACTATTATAGTATAATAAATATACAATATAACTATTATAGTATAATAAACATATAATCTAACTATTATAGTATAATAAATATATAATCTAACTATTATAGTATAATAAATATATAATCTAACTATTATAGTATAATAGATATATAATCTAACTATTATAGTGTAATAAATATATAACTATTATAGTATAATAAATATACAATATAACTATTATAGTATAATAAACATATAATCTAACTATTATAGTATAATAAATATATAATCTAACTATTATAGTATAATAAATATATAACTATTATAGTATAATAAATATATAATCTAACTATTATAGTATAATAAATATATAATCTAACTATTATAGTATAATAAATATATAATCTAACTATTATAGTATAATACATATATAATATAACTATTATAGTATAATAAATATATAATCTAACTATTATTGTATAATAAACATATAATCTAACTATTATAGTATAATAAATATATAATCTAACTATTATAGTATAATAAATATATAATCTAACTATTATAGTATAATAAATATATAATCTAACTATTATAGTATAATAAATATATAATCTAACTATTATAGTATAATAAATATATAATCTAACTATTATAGTATAATAAATATATAATCTAACTATTATAGTATAATAAATATATAATCTAACTATTATAGTATAATACATATATAATCTAACTATTATAGTATAATAAATATATAATCTAACTATTATAGTATAATAAATATATAATATAACTATTATAGTATAATACATATATAATATAACTATTATAGTATAATAAATATATAATCTAACTATTATAGTATAATAAATATATAATCTAACTATTATAGTATAATAAATATATAATATAACTATTATAGTATAATACATATATAATATAACTATTATAGTATAATAAATATATAATATAACTATTATAGTATAATACATATATAATATAACTATTATAGTATAATAAATATATAATCTAACTATTATAGTATAATACATATATAATCTAACTATTATAGTATAATAAATATATAACTATTATAGTATAATAAATATATAATCTAACTATTATAGTATAATAAATATATAACTATTATAGTATAATAAATATATAATCTAACTATTATAGTATAATAAACATATAATCTAACTATTATAGTATAATAAACATATAATCTAACTATTATAGTATAATAAATATATAATCTAACTATTATAGTATAATAAATATATAATCTAACTATTATAGTATAATAAATATATAATCTAACTATTATAGTATAATAAATATATAATCTAACTATTATAGTATAATAAATATATAATCTAACTATTATAGTATAATAAATATATAATCTAACTATTATAGTATAATAAATATATAACTATTATAGTATAATAAATATATAATCTAACTATTATAGTATAATAAATATATAATCTAACTATTATAGTATAATAAATATATAATCTAACTATTATAGTATAATAAATATATAATCTAACTATTATAGTATAATAAATATATAATCTAACTATTATAGTATAATAAATATATAACTATTATAGTATAATAAATATATAATCTAACTATTATAGTATAATAAATATATAATCTAACTATTATAGTATAATAAATATATAATCTAACTATTATAGTATAATAAATATATAATCTAACTATTATAGTATAATAAATATATAATCTAACTATTATAGTATAATAAATATATAACTATTATAGTATAATAAATATATAACTATTATAGTATAATAAATATATAATCTAACTATTATAGTATAATAAATATATAATCTAACTATTATAGTATAATAAATATATAATCTAACTATTATAGTATAATAAATATATAACTATTATAGTATAATAAATATATAATCTAACTATTATAGTATAATAAATATATAACTATTATAGTATAATAAATATATAATCTAACTATTATAGTATAATAAATATATAATCTAACTATTATAGTATAATAAATATATAACTATTATAGTATAATAAATATATAATCTAACTATTATAGTATAATAAATATATAACTATTATAGTATAATAAATATATAATCTAACTATTATAGTATAATAAATATATAACTATTATAGTATAATAAATATATAATCTAACTATTATAGTATAATACATATATAATATAACTATTATAGTATAATAAATATATAATCTAACTATTATAGTATAATACATATATAATATAACTATTATAGTATAATAAATATATAATATAACTATTATAGTATAATAAACATATAATATAACTATTATAGTATAATAAATATATAATCTAACTATTATAGTATAATAGATATATAATCTAACTATTATAGTGTAATAAATATATAACTATTATAGTATAATAAATATATAATCTAACTATTATAGTATAATAAATATATAATATAACTATTATAGTATAATAAATATATAATATAACTATTATAGTATAATAAATATATAACTATTATAGTATAATAAATATATAATCTAACTATTATAGTATAATAAACATATAATCTAACTATTATAGTATAATAAATATATAATCTAACTATTATAGTATAATACATATATAATATAACTATTATAGTATAATAAATATATAACTATTATAGTATAATAAATATATAACTATTATAGTATAATAAATATATAACTATTATAGTATAATAAATATATAACTATTATAGTATAATAAATATATAACTATTATAGTATAATAAATATATAACTATTATAGTATAATAAATATATAACTATTATAGTATAATAAATATATAATCTAACTATTATAGTATAATAAATATATAACTATTATAGTATAATAAATATATAATCTAACTATTATAGTATAATAAATATATAACTATTATAGTATAATAAACATATAATCTAACTATTATAGTATAATAAATATATAATATAACTATTATAGTATAATAAATATATAATCTAACTATTATAGTATAATAAACATATAATCTAACTATTATAGTATAATAAATATATAACTATTATAGTATAATAAATATATAATCTAACTATTATAGTATAATAAACATATAATCTAACTATTATAGTATAATAAATATATAATCTAACTATTATAGTATAATAAATATATAACTATTATAGTATAATAAATATATAATCTAACTATTATAGTATAATAAATATATAACTATTATAGTATAATAAATATATAATATAACTATTATAGTATAATAAATATATAACTATTATAGTATAATAAATATACAATATAACTATTATAGTATAATAAATATATAATCTAACTATTATAGTATAATAAATATATAATCTAACTATTATAGTATAATAAATATATAATCTAACTATTATAGTATAATACATATATAATATAACTATTATAGTATAATAAATATATAATATAACTATTATAGTATAATAAATATATAATCTAACTATTATAGTATAATAAACATATAATCTAACTATTATAGTATAATAAATATATAACTATTATAGTATAATAAACATATAATCTAACTATTATAGTATAATAAATATATAACTATTATAGTATAATAAACATATAATCTAACTATTATAGTATAATAAATATATAACTATTATAGTATAATAAATATACAATATAACTATTATAGTATAATAGATATATAATCTAACTATTATAGTATAATAAATATATAATCTAACTATTATAGTATAATAAATATATAATCTAACTATTATAGTATAATAAATATATAATCTAACTATTATAGTATAATAAATATATAATCTAACTATTATAGTATAATACATATATAATATAACTATTATAGTATAATAAATATATAATATAACTATTATAGTATAATAAATATATAATCTAACTATTATAGTATAATAAATATATAGTCTAACTATTATAGTATAATACATATATAATATAACTATTATAGTATAATAAATATATAATCTAACTATTATAGTATAATAAATATATAATCTAACTATTATAGTATAATACATATATAATATAACTATTATAGTATAATAAATATATAATATAACTATTATAGTATAATAAATATATAACTATTATAGTATAATAAATATATAATCTAACTATTATAGTATAATAGATATATAATCTAACTATTATAGTATAATAAATATATAATCTAACTATTATAGTATAATAAATATATAACTATTATAGTATAATAAATATATAATCTAACTATTATAGTATAATAAATATATAATATAACTATTATAGTGTAATAAATATATAATCTAACTATTATAGTATAATAAATATATAATATAACTATTATAGTATAATAAATATATAATCTAACTATTATAGTATAATAAATATATAATATAACTATTATAGTGTAATAAATATATAATCTAACTATTATAGTATAATAAATATATAATCTAACTATTATAGTATAATAAATATATAATCTAACTATTATAGTATAATAAATATATAACTATTATAGTATAATAAACATATAATCTAACTATTATAGTATAATAAATATATAATCTAACTATTATAGTATAATAAATATATAATCTAACTATTATAGTGTAATAAATATATAACTATTATAGTATAATAAATATATAATATAACTATTATAGTGTAATAAATATATAATCTAACTATTATAGTATAATACATATATAACTATTATAGTATAATAAATATATAATATAACTATTATAGTATAATAAACATATAATCTAACTATTATAGTATAATAGATATATAATCTAACTATTATAGTATAATAAATATATAATATAACTATTATAGTATAATAAATATATAATCTAACTATTATAGTATAATAAATATATAATCTAACTATTATAGTATAATACATATATAATATAACTATTATAGTATAATAAATATATAATCTAACTATTATAGTATAATAAATATATAATCTAACTATTATAGTATAATAGATATATAATCTAACTATTATAGTATAATAAATATATAATCTAACTATTATAGTATAATAAATATATAACTATTATAGTATAATACATATATAATCTAACTATTATAGTATAATAAATATATAATCTAACTATTATAGTGTAATAAATATATAACTATTATAGTATAATAAATATATAACTATTATAGTATAATACATATATAATATAACTATTATAGTATAATAAATATATAATCTAACTATTATAGTATAATAAATATATAATCTAACTATTATAGTATAATAAATATATAATCTAACTATTATAGTATAATAAATATATAATCTAACTATTATAGTATAATAAATATATAATCTAACTATTATAGTATAATAAATATATAACTATTATAGTATAATAAACATATAATCTAACTATTATAGTATAATAAATATATAATCTAACTATTATAGTATAATACATATATAATATAACTATTATAGTATAATAAATATATAATCTAACTATTATAGTATAATACATATATAATATAACTATTATAGTATAACTAGTTGTGTGTGTACCTGTATAGAAAGGTAGTTTTCCCTACTCCAGAGTCCCCCAGAGCCAGGAGCTTGATGAGGTAATCATAGTCCCCATCAGTCATAGTGTTGACTGCGCTGAACCTGGAGTAAACAAAACAAACAAACATCAATTAGTCATTTGAAGAGCCTTTGGCATGACTCGACTGGGAATTGAACCCACAACCTTCCAATCTCAGGACAGACACTTTAACCACAAGGCCACTGAGTGACTGCCAATTCATTCCAACGCCTCAAAGACAAACATTCACTTACAGGTTGGAAAAAAAACAAACAAAGAGAACTGGCCTGGTATCAGTAAAGGTTTGTCAAACAGACCGAAGCGAAACATAAACAGTCTCGAAAAGGCCCAAAGCGAAATAACCTGACCCCAAAAAGCCATGCCTCATAATAACCAACATAACTTTATTTGCTCCAATGAAATCTAAGAGACGAGAGGACCAAACTAGACCAAACCAGCTCCAGTCAGAGAAAAACAGTAACCGAACTAATGCAATGTAGTCATCTCATTTCCTGTTAACAGTTTGACCTCGGGTCTAGTTCATTTCTCACGTTAGATCATAAAAAACATGCCCAACTACCATGTCACGAGAGGCAGAGTTCAGCCTCAAACTAAATCACATGTGGCTCCTTACAGAGCACGCCCGCCACCACGTGATTGGTTATTTATAGGAGACAATTAGCATTCCTGTTATACAGTATGTGTGAACAGTCGTTTTGCTGTAGGCTATGTGAGGAAACTGAAGCAGCGAAATGAAAGAAAAGAGCTGTCTGATGTCAGGCCGGACGAGACATTCCTTTAGACTTCCAACACTTAAAAGGTTCAATGCAGCTATTGTTTTTTATCTCAATAACAAATCATTTCTTGGTAACAATTAAGTACCTTACTGTGATTATTTTAAATCACAATTTATTTAAAAAAAAATGGCTTGTTAATTAAGCAAATTAATTTCTCGAGGAATCATTTTTTCTAGGACCGTGGGAATGGTCTGAGTGGGAAAACTGAAAACTAGCTGTTATTGGCAGAGAGGTTTGGAACTCTCTTTCTCATTGGTCCATTAACTCATTTGACCTGCCTGGTGATGTCACCAGGCAGGTCAAAACTCCATCCAAACCAAAACAGGCTGAAACTTCTGGCTGTCTTTTCAAACAGCTCTTACACCAACAGGGCATTATCCCTGTTCCCAAGAAAGCAAAGGTAGCTGAGCTAAATGACTATCGCCCCGTAGCACTCACTTCTGTCATCCTGAAGTGCTTTGAGAGGCTAGTTAAGGATCATATAACCTCTACCTTACCTGACAACCTAGCCCCACTTCAATTTGCTTACCGCAGCAATATCTCCCCAGTTGATGCAATCTCAACCACACTGCAACACTGCCCTAACCCATCTGGACAAGAGGAATACCTATGTAAGAATGCTGTTCATCGACTACAGCTCAACATTCAACACCATAGTACCCTCCAAGCTCATCATTAAGCTTGAGACCCTGGGTCTCAACCCCGCCCTGTGCAACTGGAGTCATGGACCTCCTGACGGGCCGCCCCCAGGTGGTGAAGGTAGGAAACAACATCTCCACTTCGCTGATCCTCAACACTGGGACCCCACAAGGGTGCGTGCTCAGTGCCCTCCTGTACTCCCTGTTCACCCACGACTGTGTGGCCATGCACGCCTCCAACTGAATCATCAAGTTTGCAGACGACACTACAGTAGTGGGCTTGATTACCAACAACAACGAGACGGCCTACAGGGAGGAGGTGAGGGCCCTCGGAGTGTGGTGTCAGGAAAATAACCTCTCACTCAACGTCAACAAAACAAAAGAGATGATGGTGGACGTCAGGAAACAGCAGAGGGAGCAGCACCCTATCCACATCGACGGGACACCAGTGGAGAAGGTGGACAGTTTTAAGTTCCTCGGCGTACACATCACTGACAAACTGAAATGGTCCACCCCACACAGACAGTGTGGTGAAGAAGGTACAACAGCAACAGCGCCTCTTCAACCTCAGGAGGCTGAAGAAATTTGGCTTGTCACAAACTTTCATAGATGCACAATTGAGAGCATCCTGTCGGGCTGTATCGCCACCTGGTACGGCAACTGCATCACCCACAACCCCAGAGGGTGGTGCGGTCTGCACAACGCATCACCGGGGGTAAACTACTAGAAGGCGAGGTCAGTAAAGGTGCATCAAAGCTGGGACCGAGAGACTGAAAAACAGCTTCTTTCTCAAGGCCATCAGACTGTTAAACAGCCATCACTAACACAGAGAGGCTGCTGCCAACACACTGACTTGATATCATTGGCCACTTTAATAAATGGAACACCAGTCACTTTAACAATGTTTACGTATCTTGCATCTCTCATCTCAGTATATACTGTATTCTATACTATTTACTGTATCTTAGTCTATGCCGCTCTGACATTGCCCATCCATATATTTATATATTATTAATTCCATTCCTTTACTAGATTGTGTGTATTAGGTAGTTGTTGTGAAATTGTTAAATATTACTTGGTAGATATTGCTGCACTGTCGGAACTAGAAGCACAAGCATTTTGTTACAACCGCAGTAATATCTGCTAAACACGTATATGTGACAAATAACATCTGATTTGATCATAATCTTCACAATTTCACAGTATTATTCCAACCTTATAGCGTGGAAATATGTATAAAACACAAGAAAGCATGTTTTTGATTGCACTGGGTCTTTAAATGATGTGCCGGATCTCTGGTCTAGTGGTAGCTCTCTGGGTTGTCACATATCAACAGGTTCAAGCCCTGCCTCTGGGTAGTCACATATCAACAGGTTCAAGCCTGATCTCTGGGTAGTCACATATCAACAGGTTCAAGCCCTGCCTCTGGGTAGTCACATATCAACAGGTTTAAGCCCTGTCTCTGGGTAGTCACATATCAACAGGTTCAAGCCCTGCCTCTGGGTAGTCACATATCAACAGGTTTAAGCCCTGTCTCTGGGTAGTCACATATCAACAGGTTTAAGCCCTGTCTCTGGGTAGTCACATATCAACAGGTTCAAGCCCTGTCTCTGGGTAGTCACATAATTGTGAGGTTCAAGCCCTGTCTCTGGCATTCTTGTCTATCACTCTGCTAATTATCTCTCTCTCCGTTCCACACTGTTCTTTCAAAGTAAATCATTAAATATGAAAGGAGAGCAGAATTCTGATGCTGAAGGAAGAAAAAAAAGACAAAACACTATTTTTATGGCAGGGGTCAGAGGTTAGACTGTGGCCTTCTGGGAAAGGGCTGGGAGCACCAGTCACTGGGAGCATAGAGCGGGCGTATTATGGGGAGGCTAACCGATGTGGCACATGATCTGTTTCTTACATCCTCTCCTCCCCATGATGCATCAGAAGCTCCTCTGGCTAGATGGGAAAGCAGAGACACTGGTCTTGACTGTACACTCTGCCTGACCTGCCCCTGTTCTAGAATCAGCCTGCCCCTGTTCTAGAACCAGCCTGCACCTGTTCTAGAACCAGACTGCCCCTGTTCTAGAACCAGACTGCACCTGTCTAGAACCAGCCTGCCCCTGTTCTAGAACCAGCCTGCTCCTGTTCTAGAACCAGACTGCCCCTGTTCTAGAACCTGCCTGCCCCTGTTCTAGAACCAGCATGCTCCTGTTCTAAAACCAGCCTGCTCCTGTTCTAGAACCAGACTGCCCCTGTTCTAGAACCTGCCTGCCCCTGTTCTAGAACCAGCATGCTCCTGTTCTAGAACCAGCCTGCTAACCAGTCTGCCCCTGTTCTAGAACCAGCCTGCCAACCAGCCTGCCTCTGTTCTAGAACCAGTCTGCCCCTGTTCTAAAACCAGCCTGCCCCTGTTCTAGAATCAGCCTGCCCCTGTTCTAGAACCTGCCTGCCCCTGTTCTAGAACCAGCCTGCCAACCAGCCTGCCCTGTTCTAGAACCAGCCTGCCCCTGTTCTAGAACCAGTCTGCCCTGTTCTAGAACCAGCCTGCCAACCAGCCTGCCCTTGTTCTAGAACCAGCCTGCCCCTGTTCTAGAACCAGCCTGCCCCTGTTCTAGAACCAGCCTGACCCTGTTCTAGAACTAGCCTGCCCTGACTGCTACACAACATCTACATAACATCCAGATTGTCCATCCTAGCATTCCATTTAGAATGCATTCCCCAACACATTGCTTTAATTCCAAGAAGTATGCTAGTGTGGATATTGGAACAGAGGCCCAGTTTTCCTAGCAGCTCTCAAATTGATGTTGTTAACCAGCCCTGGAGATGGGAAGGAGGAGGATCCATTGTCAAAGGATGAGCTGTCCTGAAGATGTGATTAGTGGCTGATCAGTGGCGCCCCCTGTCCCTCGGGGACCCATCTGTAGTCAGCAGTGGTAGAGATCAGGTGAGTGCAGTCACTAAGGCTTCCTCCTTTACAAACACATCTACGTTCTCCCTTTCTGTTCCCCAAAATAACCCAATGAGCCTGTGGGATTACAATGTTTCACTGCATGAAACCTGTACAAGTGTGAGGTGGGATATGGAAATGTGGTTTTTAATATCCAACTCCCCCTGAGAGTAGGGTCACAGACAGGGATCAGACATTACCCCAATGAGACACCCTCAGAGAGTAGGGTCACAGACAGGGATCAGACATTATCCCAATGAGACACCCTCAGAGAGTAGGGTCACAGACAGGGATCAGACATTATCCCAATGAGACACCCTCAGAGAGTAGGGTCACAGACAGGGATCAGTCATTATCCCAATGAGACACCCTCAGAGAGTAGGGTCACAGACAGGGATCAGACATTATCCCAATGAGACACCCTCAGAGAGTAGGGTCACAGACAGGGATCAGTCATTATCCCAATGAGACACCCTCAGAGAGTAGGGTCACAGACAGAGATCAGACATTATCCCAATGAGACACCCTCAGAGAGTAGGGTCACAGACAGGGATCAGACATTATCCCAATGAGACACCCTCAGAGAGTAGGGTCACAGACAGGGATCAGGCATTATCCCAATGAGACACCCTCAGAGAGTAGGGTCACAGAGAGGGATCTAGAGGGAGTTTCTATATAGATTGTATTGAGTAGTAGTTTCTATATAGATTATATTCTGGAGTAGTTTCTATATAGATTATATTCTGGAGTAGTTTCTATATAGATTATATTCTGGAGTAGTTTCTATATAGATTATATTCTGGAGTAGTTTCTATATAGATTATATTGAGTAGGAGTTTCTGTTTAGATTATATTGAGTAGGAGTTTCTGTATAGATTATATTGAGTAGGAGTTTCTGTTTAGATTATATTGAGTAGGAGTTTCTGTTTAGATTATATTGAGTAGGAGTTTCTATATAGATTATATTGTGTAGGAGTTTCTGTATAGATTATATTGAGTAGGAGTTTCTGTTTCGATTATATTGAGTAGGAGTTTCTGTTTAGATTATATTGAGTAGGAGTTTCTGTTTAGATTATATTGAGTAGGAGTTTCTGTTTAGATCATATTGAGTAGGAGTTTCTGTTTAGATTATATTGAGTAGGAGTTTCTATATAGATTATATTGTGTAGGAGTTTCTGTATAGATTATATTGTTTATAGATGTGACCAAAACATTCTGCTCCAACAAGAGATGAAATAAGTGTTTGTTTTGAGAAGGATGAGGTTCACTATGTCCATTTCCCTTTCCATTCCTGGGGCCGTTTCTTGTGAATAGCTAGTTGAAAAGAACTGTTGTTAAGAAGAGCAATATGAATCAGAAAGTAAGGCTGGCACAAAAACCGTGTAAATGCAGTCCGTTATGGACGAAGACAGTCATGAAAAGTGAATAACAGTCATAACCGTGAAAAAATAAAATAAAAGTTAGTGTGTAACGAACAACTGACTGAAGACCGGACAGACGGCCATTTGTGTGGTTGAGTCCATTTCGGGAACGTAACATGGACTCTTAACAACAGGATTAAACTTCGTTGCCCCTTGCTGGAAAATAAAAACGAACCTGTTTTCGGTTGTCTAAGAAGAATCAACAACAAGTGGGACACAATCATGAAGTGGAACGACATTTATTGGATATTTCAAACTTTTTTAACAAATCAAAAACTGAAAAATTGGGCGTGCAAAATTATTCAGCCCCCTTAAGTTAATACTTTGTAGCACCACCTTTTGCTGCGATTACAGCTATAAGTCGCTTGGGGTATGTCTCTATCAGTTTTGCACATCGAGAGACTGACATTTTTTCCCATTCCTCCTTGCAAAACAGCTCGAGCTCAGTGAGGTTGGATGGAGAGCATTTGTGAACAGCAGTTTTCAGTTCTTTCCACAGATTCTCGATTGGATTCAGGTCTGGACTTTGACTTGGCCATTCTAACACCTGGATATGTTTATTTTTGAACCATTCCATTGTAGATTTTGCTTTATTTTTTGGATCATTGTCTTGTTGGAAGACAAATCTCCGTCCCAGTCTCAGGTCTTTTGCAGACTCCATCAGGTTTTCTTCCAGAATGGTCCTGTATTTGGCTCCATCCATCTTCCCATCAATTTTAACCATCTTCCCTGTCCCTGCTGAAGAAAAGCATGCCCAAACGATGATGCTGCCACCACCATGTTTGACAGTGTGGATGGTGTGTTCAGCTGTGTTGCTTTTACGCCAAACATAACGTTTTGCATTGTTGCCAAAAAGTTACATTTTGGTTTCATCTGACCAGAGCACCTTCTTCCACATGTTTGGTGTGTCTCCCAGGTGGCTTGTGGCAAACTTTAAACAACACTTTTTATGGATATCTTTGACGGGAGTTTGGGGGGAGGCCACAAAAATCTGAACTCATCACGAGGGACCGCAGCGACTCGCGGGTCTGAGTACCCACATCCATACCCCCGGGTATACAGTCAGAACCGGTCCTAGCCTTTCGGGGGCCCTAGGTGGAATGTTGTTTCCCCCCCAACCCACCCCATGATTACACGTTTAGATTGTTCTGACATTTGGTTAGCAGACATGGTTAAAACCTCTTATGGTTCGGGGAGACGCTAGCGTCTCAACTGGCCAATTGCTGGGGGAAATGCAGAGCGCGAGATTCAAATAAAATGCTACAAAATTCAAACTTTCAATTAAATCACACATGTAAGATACTCAATTAAAGCTACACTCGTTGTGAATCCAGCCAACATGTCAGATTTCAAAAAAGCTTTTATCTGATAGCCTGCACCCATCTGCACCAGCAGTAAACAAAGGAGCTAGCATAGCAGGCGCTACACAAAACGCTGAAATAAAATATACAAAAATGCATTACCTTTGACGAGCTTCTTCTGTTGGCACTCCAATATGTCCCATAAAACATCACAACATCCTTTTGTTCGATTAATTCCATCCATATATATCCAAAATGTCCATTTATAAAGACAGCTTACAAAAACGCAACGTCACTACAAAATATTTCAAAAGTTGCCTATAAACTTTGCCAAAATATTTCAAACTACTTTTGTAATACAACTTTAGGTATCTTTAAACGTTAATAATCGATCAAATTGTAGACGGGGCAATCTCGGAACTGGGGACACTTTTGTGAGTTGCGCAAGACGTGAACAGCAGTGCTGGTTTGTTTTCGTTCCTGTATTGAATATACAGGAACGAAAACAAACCAGCACTGCTGTTCACGTCTTGCGCAACTCACAAAAGTGTCCCCAGTTCCGAGTTGGCCTACTTCTTCATAGAACAAAGGAATAACTTCAACCATATTCCAAAGACTGGTGACATCATGTGGAAGCGGTAGGAACTGAAAATATGTTCCTATTAAATATCTAATGGCAAAGACAATATAGTGAACAGAGAGGGGGGGGGGGAAAAGAAATCTGAACAGTTAGTCCTCTGGGTTTTGCCTGCAACATAAGTTCTGTTATACTCACAGACATGATTCAAACAGTTTAAGAAACTTCAGAGTGTTTTCTATCCAAATCTATGAATAATTAGCATATCTTACATTCTTGGCATGAGTAGCAGGAAGTTTGAAATTGGGCACGCTATTTATCCAAAAGTGAAAATTCTGCCCCCTAGCTTTAAGAGGTTTTAATTGAATGACTGTCAGTGACTGACATAAGAGAAACTGCTGATGAACCAAATGTTTAAACTGCACCTTGTGTCTTCTACTAGTCTAACTCAACATTAAGTTGAGACCCACTCCACCGAGTAAAAAATAAAAAATAAAAATATATTTTGTTGATCTGGTTAATTATTTTAGATATTGTAATGCAATACATGGTGCTAAAAAGGGTTAATATAAAAACATTAAAAATAATAACTGTATCCACACATATTTAACTTGTTTCAAAACAACATGATATTGTTTATACAACATGCAGCAACCCTGCAGGGTGTCTGGGGTGTGTTTGTCAACACAAGCAGTGAAACAACTTTAGCAACGGGAGGAAACAAACACTTGTCTATTATTAGGTTAAGAAATAATTACATCATTTGCATGTCAATACTATTTAAATGAATTACAACAAACTGCCCTTTCAGACAAATAAGGTGAAATCCGAGTCCCAAATTTAGAACAGAGCCCTATGGAACCATGGTGTAAAGTAATGCACTATATAGGGAATAGGGTTCTATAGGGCTCTGGCCTAAAGTAGTGCCCTATATAGGGAATAGGGTTCCATAGGGCTCTGATCTAAAGTAGTGCACTATATATAGGGAATAGGATTCCATAGGGCTCTAGTCTAAAGTAGTGCTACAGTATGTCATGGTAGGCTACAGTATTTCATGGTAGACTACAGTATTTCATGGTAGACTACAGTATTTCATGGTAGGCTGCAGTATTCCATGGTAGGCTACAGTATTCCATGGTAGGCTACAGTATTCCATGGTTGGCTACAGTATTTCATGGTAGGCTACAGTATTTCATGGTAGGCTACAGTATTTCATGGTAGGCTACAGTATTTCATGGTAGGCTGCAGTATTCCATGGTAGGCTACAGTATTCCATGGTAGGCTACAGTATTTCATGGTAGGCTACAGTATTTCATGGTAGGCTACAGTATTTCATGGTAGGCTGCAGTATTCCATGGTAGGCTACAGTATTCCATGGTAGGCTACAGTATTTCATGGTAGGCTACGGTATTCCATGGTACCATTTGGCACAGAGTGTATGTGTTGCCTCCGTGATCTGGTTAAATTAATATTATCCTAACACAAC